>NC_029790.2:133664959-133686851 GCF_000816755.2 Arachis ipaensis | reverse complement strand
ATATTTTCGAAAATGAGAGAGAGAGAGAGAGAGAGAGAGAGAGAGAGAGAGAGAGAGAGAGAAGGTGTAAAGAAGAGACCAGGATAACAAATCCCTCCAACTTGCCCTACATGTTTCTATCGTATAACCCATAAATCAAAAGACACACAACCTTTTACCAACACACCCCAATATGAAGCCTATCTAAAATACATAATGGCAAAGCAGTTCCAGACCTCATCAACAATATCATTGCCAATCCCTGACACAGAAAATAGAGCCAACCGATCTTCATATGCACTGGCAGCAACAAAACAACCACTGAAAAAGACAAACATGAGAATTGGAAATACTCACAATAGTTTACACACTTCACATTTGTCCATTTTAACATGGTGCATTATATTTTGAAAGCACATTATTATCCAGATTCCAGATAACTATCACCTAGAATCAACTGCTAGCAATCTTCCAGGGAGATCCCTTGTGTTTCCAGGACTAGATAGATGAACATGTGTTACAGGGAAAAATCTACAATGATGCATAAAATTGCATTAATGAACCAAACTGGAATCTCAATTATCAATAATAGACATACAAGGAAATTTAGTAGAGATAAAGAGAGGGTTCACCTGTGCATTTCATTGCAAAATGTGAGGAATGAAAGCTTCCCAGAATCGGATAAAGCAATCAAAAGATCTTTACCCCACATCTACAGACCAAGAAAACAAGCACCAACTAAGGTTCTACTTTGGCCAAAAGGAAACCCAGGAAAAGGAGGGGAAAAACAATAAAAGACCACAATCAGCTTGAGCTCACTACAGATGAAGCGATTAATACCTGTGGATCCCGCATTTGGAATTTGGCATTCCATGGCAATATTGCAAGATCTTTGATTATGCCAAAAACAGGTTGATCACACACTGATTGTACAATCCCATCCACACCAATGACCACCAATTCTATTGATGTCTCCTGAAACATTAACAACAAAATACATACTTCAGCTGAATTAAAGTATTTGTGCCTAATTCAGGTTCATTCCTTTCCCAATTTCCATTTCCATGATAATCAGTAAGTGTTATGCTTCAGTTAGACACCAAATAAATCAATAAATAACGTGCAATCCAGCATTTCCTTCAGCTAGCATTTCAGTTCCAATTACCAGATTCCCTCCGACCTTAATGAACCCTAATTCAAAGCTTAAGACTATAATTAGGAAACTAAACCAATGTAGCTGAAACGAGTCACCGCAAACAAATAAAAGCTTGCAATTCAATAACTCTAGAAAATCACTGCAGCATCAGAAGCCAATAAGACAGAAGATTCTGAAGGTAAGTAAATGGAGTAACAGGGAGAGAGAGCGAGGGTTGAACCTTGCCGAAAACTACGTCGTTCGATGAAGGTGAACGGATGTGACCATAAAGAACCTGAAGAACGGCACTGCCTCTGAGAACGCACTTAGAGAGATAGTAGGGCTTCGTGGAGGGATACGAAGACGGTCCTGGCTTCGCGGAAGAACACTCTTCCTCCGAAACCGCCATTGACGATAGCTTGAAGCTTGGAACAGTTTAGGTTTTGAAGATGAAGAAAGAAACAAAAATTGAAGTGAGGATTGGTGATTGGTTGTTGAAGAAATTTAACTAACTTCTCATTTCTCTTGCTACCATCATGCATACTTCATTTCATACTCATTCAACCAAAACGAAGAGGGTTTTCCAGACATGCTCGATTATCATCAACTTACACGACTACTTAATTTAATTTAAAATTACAAAGCTCCAACAAAATGAAAAATAATACTTATGTATTATTTGGTTTTACGTGTAAAGTTGATTCAATTTTTATTTCCAATTCTATTTCAACTTTTCACTTTTACGGAATTTTAAAATTAAAAATATTTAGAGTTGAACCTTTAGTTTAGTAATTAGTATTAAATTTAATTATAAAAAAATGAATAATTATAAAATTAATTGTGAGAGATCACATTTTACTTTCTCAATTTATTAAAAAAAATTGAGAGGATCCATTCCTGATTAGATCGGAGGAGAATCAATTGAATATTATTGCCAGGTTAGGATAAGATCACCGAACCAAAACAAAATAATGGTTTCTAATTCAAGAGTTTACGTGGAATTTTGAGTAACATATTTGTTATATATAATTATTTATGTATTTTTTTAGTTTAAATTTTTGAGATAATAATTTTATGATATAATATATTATAAGATTTAAAAATTTAATTTTGATGTATTGTTAATGTAAAATTATTTTATACGTATATCTAATTAAATAACGTCACATTAGTAAATATAACTAATTTTTATATTGGTTAATGAATTATAACTCAAATGGCATAAGCTCCCCATACTCAATTAAGAGGTTGTGGGTTCGAGTCTCCTATCTTTGGTAAAAAAAAAAAAAACTAATTTTTATATTGATTGTGTAAATAATCATTTAAAAAAAAAATCATAAACGACTCCTGACAATTATATCGAAGGACAACGAGATTCTCAAAGATTCTCAACAAAAAAAACACCATTTTCAATCCTGATCTTTATTTTGATGGGACTGACATAAAAAATAAAAGTCAGTAGTCAGAAAAAATAGTTTTTTTTTAGAACCTCGTTGTTTCTTTGAAATAATTGTCAGGAGGATCAGATTGGATATTCACCCTTCAAAAAATACTTATAATTAAAATGTTTTACATTGTGAATACATACAAACTAAACTCAATATATTAACGTATGATTAAAGGTGAAAACTCAGGTGCAGTCGACTTTAGGTGAAGTTGATAGTTGAGAGCCGTTGGATGGTTTGACTGATTTGACTAAATTTTCATCTAACGACTCCCAACTATCAACTTCACGTGAAGTCAACTGCATTTGAGTTTTCACCATGATTAAAACTTATGCAAAATTCATATAAATTCCAAAAAAAAAAAGTCTACTCAATTTGGGGTTTTAGGAATTATGGCATAAGGATGAACTCATCCTAAGTTAATATCCTAATTTCCGGTTTCAAGAGGCCAGGTGTCGCAACCCCGCTAATATTAGGTGTGTGAATTCTCTTATGCAACGCCCGTGTTTCGCCGGTCTTGCTTTGCTTTAATCCTTCCAACCAGTTGATCTTTTTTACTGTTGACAATGCTACTATTTTTCCTGTTGTCATTTATTCCTGACGTCATACCATTTTTTAGTTTTTGTCCATGTTCTCCTTGCTCTCATAGTAGCCATTAATAAGAGCAGAAGAAATTATACAACTTATTTCTAACCAATATTTAAAGCAGAAGATAATTATATTATATTACATTTCTATTACATGGCTATTATCTATGTATTTATTTATTATTTATCCATTTATCTGTTATCTATTATTTATGCATTTGTTTATGCATTTAAGGAGAGCCACACTAACAGTGTAGGAACTCACACCAACTAAATAAACCATTCTACCGTTTACAGAGCATTTCCTCCTTCGTGGCTAGCAAAGAAGCTCATCATCGATTTGGAATGTCCCGAGCAACAGTCGAAGAGGCTGCTCACGGCTTCCGTGGTGGACATTGCGGCGATGAAGTCAATTTGAACATCTCTGCCCTGCCAACCGACCTGATTTTGAAGATTTTCCTTTGTTCCGATGGAAAAACCATAGGAAGGGGAGGTGTATGTCGCGTGATTGGTACAATAGATTGAACCGGGCGGTTAATATGGTGACTCATTTCAAATCGGAGGGGGGGGCAGACGATGGTTCTTCACTTGGACAACCCCCTCAAAGGTGCTGACTGTGGGAGGCTTTTTATGTTCGTCTTTGGAACTCGTGTCGCTGCTCCTCTTGACTGGACGTGGTTTTCCCTGGTGGGAACAGACACCGGCAAGCTATGTGCAAGATACTCAATAGATGGTCGTTCGAGTTCATTGATCACTTGGGACCCGTTCGGTTCCTGGAGGTTTGTTATTGCTGATCCTGGGTCTGAGGGTTACCACTTCAACTAGCGTGAGGAGTGGTCTGCTTACGCCTTTCGCAGCATGGTGGGTTGTGATGATTATAAGATTCTCAGTCTCACAAACCGTAACCTGACAACTCCTGGATACGACGTGCAGATGTATCTTTCAAGTGCAGGTCAGTGGAGCCCCGCGGCGCGGACCCTGCAAATGATTAATAGACTGAGCAGTGGGTATGCCGTGACCAGCAACTGTGTTTTTTGGGTCAATAGTGAAGGTAGATTTATGAAGAAGCCGGTCTCTATGGTTCGATACGCCACCATGGATTCTGCGTGAGATGAGATAGAAATAGGCGCAGCGGCATGTGTGGACTATTCCACATTTTCCACGTTGATTGGCCACGATGATTATGTGGATTTCGTTACCTATGAGCGGTCTGCTTTAAGGTTCGGAGTACATGTGATGACCATCAACTTTAGACCCGGTGGCGCAATGGCGTGGGGTCGGCATCTCTTTATTGGCGTCACTAACCTGACGGAAACACCCTGTCTGAAGATAGGTCGCGAGCTCCTCGGGATCAGCCATTGTGTCCGTGATTTTGAGGGTGTTGAGTCGTCGCTTGATGCTGTCGTATCGGAGGCCAAGTTCCGATCCATTGGTTTGGCTGACAGAGTTGTGACGTTGATTGGAAGCGTGAGATGGCCTGGAGTTGTTTGCATCAAGGGTTGCATGGGGTTTTCTCTAGAAGTCTGAATATTGCTGAATAACGTGTTGTTGTTTCTGCGTTGTTTTGCGCTTTGATTTCTTAAGATTTATGTACGCACTTTCTGAACAAGTTAGTGGTTTGCCAATTGTAATCTTTTATTTTGGCCCCCGAGTTGATTGCATTCTGTCCCCGGGGGGTGATTAGTTCCCTATGATTCAGATCGTTATCTCCATGTCTCTTGACCTATGAATGTTTCATGTTTAATTTATATTTTATAATTCCCACTGCATATTCCCTGGTTATTATGTAATGTGTTGTGTACTGTTTATTAGTGATGCCGGAACTGGATTTCGTGGTTGTGATAATGGCTGGTTGGCCCGGCAGCTTGTGTTGCGGTTACTTTTTTTCAATCTTTGCAACTTAACATATTTTAGTCACAGCCGGTATATGTTGCTTTGGGCTGCCGTTTTGTTCCGGCCATTTCAATACAAAGACATTAACTGATGTATCATGATATTTTCAAGCCTTACCGGTCTTTTCTACTGACATGGGCCCAATCTATTCCCTTTGTAACTGTGGGTTGGGTGAGCATTGGCCCACACTGATGTTGTGACCTTATCCTCCTGCAGCCACGCTTCATTTCATTTCCACTCCAAACCCTTGAATCGGCCGTCACTCACCTCAGTCAGGTCGGCACAGCAAGCCGTGTCTGTGATTGCTCCGCCGATTCTTCTTGTGGCCGTTTTTATGGATCTTGCTCCTCAGCATGGCCAACACACTTTCATTTTCGTGTGACCTGGGTAATTCCTGATTCATCTCTTCTACTGGTTATTTACTTTATGATTTCCTTTTCACAATGTTTTCACTAATAAAACCTCCAACTTCATGCATGTAAAATTCTTTTGTTTCAACTATTGCAGGACGATCCCATTAGTTGAATCTGAATAATTTATTTGACCTCAACTGTTAACACCCTCGAATTTAGTTAATACCTCTTGTGCGCTGCAGCTCCGGCTTTTGTGCGGCAATGCTTACTTCAGGAACTTTGAGGATATACGGTTTGTTGGCGCTGCTTTCCTTAACTATGGCCTCCTCCCTGCGCAGGTAATTTGTCAATTGTTCTTTTTGGTTATAATGGTAATAGTTATAATACCATCAAATATTATTCATCCTCACTATTTCGTCTGTTACGTTGTTAACAGTAATTATATCCAGAATACATTTTAAGGTGCGCTGTTGATAATCCCTGCTAATCTGATTTAGGGTGAATAACTTTAGCTATTAAGGATTACCGATGATCTTTACATCGGTAAACACGCTATTAAATCTTATCAAGCCATGCCTTTTTATCTGTTGCTGTCCCCCGCTAATCCAACATTGGCTACCTAACTTTTGCTATTCACGTTTAGTGATGATCATTAAACAGGTAAACAACCGATTAGATGTAATCAACCAACGCCTTTAATCGTGCTCCCAGTAATTTTTGTCTGCCTAATTTATTCTTGTGCCCCCACTAATTTTTGTCTGCCAAATTTATTCTTGTGTTATTTACTGCCATGCCTATTTGTTAGGCCAGCATTTACATTGCACATACATTTACATATACAGATACGCTTTTGAAATCTTCCGCAGCGTTCATTTTTTACTATAACGTGACAGTATCTTTTTTGCTTGGTTCCCATGTATCTCTCCATTTATCATATATCCCCCCGACTTGCCCATTCATCTAATCTTATCTCCATTTCATTATTCTTGGTGATTCAATGCAATTAATTACTTTAGCTGTGTTCCATTTTTTCTCATTCATCCTGTTCAACCCTGTGAATCTCTGGTGACAAGACCTTTTCCTACCTGGAGTAAATGAAGTTGAATTTCCATCCTTGCTTCAACATTTACTGTGAATTTCATTTAATGATACTATATCTTCTTTCAGTCATACTTATTTCAGGGGTAATTAAACTGAGTAATTATCACAGCTATTTTTAGACTTCACACTACTTGTTTGCTAACTGATCTCATCCAATGAGTTGCATTTATTGACTACCTGTTTATTATTCATTTTCATCGGGCTTTCTTCCAGAGGTGGGAACTTTTTACTCTTCAATTTTTTTCACTTTGGTTGAGGACTGCGTATAAAGTGCTTCCTATAGTCTCTGTAATTAATTCTGAACCATCGAGATATATTATATATTATATATTACATTATTATATTTTATATATTATGGTCATTATCATGATTATTAATCGTTGTATTACATGCTAAATATTTGAACTGGGTCATCTACTAAGCCGTCTGATCATCACATCAGCTGAGATTCTATGTACTCTGCTTCAGGGGGCCCAAATTTTATTAATGACCACCGCTTGGTTGCTTGGATCATTGAACAACATCTGCTTAATTTTTTTGTTTCGTCACATTGTCAAATTCTAAACAAGTTTGCTTTCTCATTTTATTCGGTTAATAGGGTCATACTATCAATTGCTTAAGTGTTTAATTTAACTTACCCAATTAATTTTCATGAAAAGAATCACAAGGATCACATTTGTCCTAGCCACGTCACTTAGGAAGTGTTTTTGTCATTACATCTTCAATATTTATTGATGTCAATCCTTTAGTATATCTAATCCAGTGTCTCCTTCGGTATCCAGGCCTGGGTGGCCCAAATAATATACCTGACTACGGCTTCGGTTTCCTGTATCTTATAACAATACCAATAACTATGGTCACCTGGAATCTGAATTATACACAATGAGCACCGAGTCATTGAATGAGTTGAATTGTTCAGGAATTTTCCAACACCGGTTAGTTCTTAAAGTCGGTGTTCTTGTGATGCTTCTTCGCAATATTGACCAATCTAATGGACTATGCAATGGTACAAGAATGCAGGTTAGGCGTCTTGGTGATCACATTATTGAGTGCGTCATATTAGCAGGTCGAAATATTGGTGAGGTTGTATTTATTCCCAGGATGAACATGTCACCTAATAATGATACATTACCGATCAAGTTTACTCGACGACAGTTTCCGGTTGCGCTTTGCTTTGCGATGACCATAAACAAGTCCCAAAGTCAAACGCTATCAACCGTTGGCGTATATCTTCCAAGGCCTGTTTTTACTCATGAACAGCTTTATGTTGTGCTCTCTCGGGTCAGCATGCATTCTGGACTGAAGATATTATCTGTTGGTTCTAACGGCACAGTTTCAGATCATACTATTAATATTGTCTATAGAAAAGTTTTTTTCGGCTTGCTTTCTAACATTCTGCCTTAAACGGTTTCTTAGTCATGTAGTCCTTTCGTGATCTTCTCCGTAAGCAGCTCTTTTATTTCCCCGTGCTTGGCACGGGTCTTAAAACTAGTATGTTCTATAATAAAGTAATAATCTACATGTCTATGTCTATATTTAGGAATAAATATTCACATTACTACATGAGATTAAGATATATGGTGGGATGATACTTGTTACGATGGGTAACCGGAGATTAATGGGCTGGACTCGTTAGGTTGGCCCAATCGTCTAAAGAGGGAAGCCTTCGAAGGGAATCACGTTCCTGGGTCTCCGTCCGACTTGTGAGTATGAATGAGCGGGGGGTGGTACCTGCAAAGACACTCCGATGCCTAAGTTAGCAAGGGAATAAGCAGGTTTAGAGAGTATTGTGACTTAATGATACCTGAGGAGTGTCAGTGTATTTATAGTGATGAACCCATAACCACCGTTGGAGTAGTTCCACCATTTAAGGGGGAATAACCGTCCCTTTATCTTAGGGAGGTTGGGATGTGGCTCCTGGAAGTGGGTGGAGAGATTTTAGGGGCAGTTACTCATTTAAGTGAGTGCTTATCTGCCAGCTAATCTTCGTTCCCGACTTCTTTAGAGCAAGTCGTGGCAAGAACCGACTTCGTAGGTCAGAGGTCAGTGTAGGGTGAGACCCAATTCCTTGGATTGGGTCTTTCGTTTGGACCTAGGCCTTAGCGTTGGGCCAAGGTATGAACAGTGCCCCTACCCGAGCCCAATTTTTTTTAGGAATTGGGGTCGAGTATTTAACTCAGGGCCATAGCCGACCTGATAAGGAATCGATGTGATGTTTCAGAACCGACGTGTTTTTTAAAAATTTTCAACAGTCGCGTCTAATCAAACGTCGCGTCCGTTAGGGATTTGTGTATTCATACGCGGGGATCAGTTACATTGGAAACGGTGCCTATCTTTAAATGACGGCTTCCGTTTTTACCATTATGCCCCCAACATTCTTATAAATAATTTTCCCTCTCTTTCCTTGTTTCATTTCTAAAAACTTTCACACTTCCTCTCCTCTGTTCGGAAGAAGCTTTTGCTCGAAGGAATTCTCCTTTCTCTGCCCCTATCCTTCTTCAAGTAAAGGTTAGTTTTCCTCTACTCTCCTTTTACGAAATGCTTTCATTTGCATGCCTTTTATTTTAGAGAGGAGGGTTGGTTTGTAGGTTTCTGTTTGATTCCAGGCCCCTTAGAGACCATGTTTTTTATTCTTTTCCTTTTTTTTCCTTTGTAGGTTTCACTAATCCTTTTTAGGAAAAAACGTCTTCCATAGAAATTCTGGCTCAGTGGGTGGATGTCACGATTCTGGGGGAAGAACCTTTTGTTGATACCGATTTTATCATCAACCTTCGCACTCATCATAGGCTCTGTACCTCTGATGAGGATGAGCGAAATTATGAACTGCTTGCCCCGGGTCCGGAAGACCGGGTTTGTTTCGGGAGGACTTTTGAGGCAGCCCCTCATTTTTTCTATATGTATGAGAGTATGATTACTCGCCTGGGCGTTTTTCTGCCTTTTTCTGATTTTGAGATTCCTGTTTTATGTCATTGCCGTGTTGCTCCTACTCAGCTTCACCCTAATTCCTGGGGTTTTCTAAAAAATTACCAGTTTGTCAGCCACGCTTTAGACTTTCCGACTTCTTTGAGGATTTTCTTTTTCCTTTTTCACATGACCAAGCCCTTTAGTGGGCAAAATAACAAGCAGCAGTGGGTGTCCTTCCGAGCTATACAAGATCGGAGAGTCTTCACCCTTTTCGATGAATCCTTCCATGACTTCAAAAATTACTTTTTCAAAGTTCAAGCCGTAGAGGGTCACCACCCCTTTTTCATGGATGAGAATCTTTCCTCTCGCTTCCCTCTGTATTGGTTGGAGGCCTCCCCTGTGAGAAATATAGTTTGGAGGATTTGGATGAGGTGGAGGCGGCCATTGTGGGGTTTTTCCGAGAAGTATGGGGGAGGGCCCCATATCTGGATACCAAAAAATTTCTCCCGGGGTCGCCGACCTTTGTCCAGACACAACTAGGTAGCCTTTTATTTAGCCTTGTTTCCGACTTGTTTTTACTGACTTGTTTTTCCGATTTTAACTGCCTCATTATTTTTTATAGAGATGGCGAAGAAGAATTTCAGGGAGTCTTACCAGCGAGTTCAGGAGGCCAAGGCGAGGTCCCGCGCCAAGGTCGGCGGCGCTAGGGCGGCTAGTTCTTCCCTTCCTTCCCCTTCCCTCTCTTCTCGCAATTTGGGGACCCCTACTCAACCTATTGTCATTTCATCCTCTGCTTCTTCTCTGCCATTCCCTCCTCCCCGATCTTCTCCTGAGCTAGAAAAGAAGAAGCGCAAGACCTTAGAGTCTGGCTTTTCTTTTGAGGGTGAGGCAAGGTGGATGCGCCTGAATTCGTTCAAAAGTACATCTATCCTCATACCCGCATAGGTATGGATGATGTTTCTGTTCGGAACCACCTTACAATTATGGCTCAAGAGAGTATTAGGGCGGCGGGGGTGTGCACGAGGTTTCTTGATATTTTTAAGAAGACTCCTCTTAGCTTTCTGGGTTCATCCTCGAGGGTTGAAGAGTTGGAGGGGAGGCTTCTCTTATATCACGGGCAGGAGAGAGGGTTGAGAGAGGAGGTCGCCAAGTTGAAGGAAGAGAGGGATGGTCTCCAGGAGAAGGAGAGGAAGCTGCAGGCCCAGTGTTCCATGGCGGAGGGTCTGAGGGAGAAGGCACATGAGAGTTATTCGAGCTTGTTAGAGGACCTCGTGGCGGCGAAGAAGGATTTGTTGAATGCTCGGAATGCCTATACCGAGTTGGAGGACTCCATTGCTGACGGGACCGAGGAAGCCTGGAGGATCTTTAAGGAACAGGTCGGAGTTCTCACTCCCGACCTGGATCTCTCTCCCTTGGATCCGGACAAGGTCGTCATTGACGGGGCTATAGTCTCTCCTCCCTCTCCCCAATATGTCACCGAGTCAGATTTGAAGACTCGGGGGCAGAGGATAATAGAGTCTCCTCTCCGACCAAAGGATGCTCCGAGTTCTTCGAAGGCTCCGGGAACCTCCACTCCTTCTCCTATGGACACTTCTCTCCCTGGTCCTGATGGCGCTCCGACTACTCTTCCTGACTCTAGTGGTGCTCCGACGACTCTTCCTGACTCTAGTGGTGCTCCGACTACCCCTCTCGGCTCTGGTGGTGATGTTCTTTGAAAAAATTGATTGTGGCTATATGGGGGCCGGCTTGTGGGTCCCCTCTTTTTTAAACTATTTATTTTATATTTTGTGGTGATATTTTACTGACATTCTCTTTGGCCTTTTATGACCGTTAACAAAAAATACCCTTTTTTTGGATAAGGGTTTAAGTTACCTTTCTCTGTTTGTTGTGCACATGCTTTTCTGTTTGGGTTTTCGAAGAGAAACCTTTTGGGATCTTTGTTTTGGAAAATCTTTTTCTTGGCTGACTGTCCCTTTCTTTAAGTTTTCCTTAGTAACTCGGGACAGCCTTTTGCCTTAGTGCTTTTACTAGGTTTCCTGATCTCTTTTTTGATATTCCTTATACTCAACTTTTTGATTTATTGAGCTCTTATGACTTAGGTTATTCTTGTGATGTGTTTTCTTTGTTTCTCGGTTTTTCTGACTTATGAGTCGGATTATCCGAGTTTCTCACGATCAACTTTTATAACCTCTTTACACCGACTTGTACCTCGTCGTTTCATCCTGACGACCATCTAGGTCGGTTCATGGGATTTTCACGCTTTGTCAAGCTTAAGTCAGAGCGTTTCGTAGAAAGAAAGAAAAACGAGAAGGAATTTATAAGAGATAAAAGATCTTTATTTATTTGCGAAGGTACTGTTATTGCTACTAAGGGTTTTTTTCTATCTATGATCCCTTAGTCTCTACTGTGATGCCTCGTTAAAAACCCCCCTTCAGAAAAAACCTTTTCTTTTGGGAAAAAATCATGAAGTCGGGAAAAGAGTACATCAGGGAGTAGAGTTCGCTTTTAACTATAGTACCTTTTCATGTTACAAGCATGCCACGATCTTGGTAACTCGGTGCCGTTTAGGTCGGTCACCTTATAATAACCTTTTTCTAAGACTTCACTAATTTTGTATGGTCCCTTCCAATTGGCAGCGAGCTTTTCTTCCCCCGATTTGTTGACTCCAATGTCGTTTCTGATCAAGACCAAATCGTTTGGGGTGAAACTCCTTCGAATGACTTTTTTGTTGTACCTGGTAGTCATCCTTTGTTTCAATGCTGCTTCTCTTATCTGGGCTTGCTCTCGGACTTCGGGGAGCAATTCAAGCTCCTCTTTGTGCCCCTGTATGTTTTCGACCTCATCATGGAGGATCACCCTTGGACTTTGTTCGCTGATTTCTACTGGTATCATGGCTTCTACGCCATAGACAAGTCGGAAGGGTGTTTCTCCTGTGGCAGATTGTGGCGTCGTCCGGTAAGCCCATAACACTTGTGGGAGCTCCTCAGCCCAAGCTCCTTTTGCATCTTGTAGTCTTTTCTTTAGTCCTGCCAGTATGACTTTGTTAGCTGCCTCGGCTTGTCCATTTGCTTGTGGGTGTTCTACCAAGGTGAACTGGTGTTTGATCTTCATACTGGCCACTAGGCTTCTGAAGGTGAAGTCGGTGAACTGGGTTCCATTATCTGTATTAATGGAATAGGGTATCCCATACCTTGTGATGATATTTTTGTAGAGGAACCTCCGACTTCTCTGGGCTATGATGGTGGCTAATAGTTCTGCTTCTATCCACTTTGTGAAGTAGTCTATTCCCACAATTAAGTATTTGACTTGTCCTGGGGCCTGGGGAAAAGGACCTAACAGATCCATTCCCCATTTTGCGAAGGGCCATGGAGAAGTTATACTGATGAGCTCCTCGGGGGGAGCCACGTGAAAATTTGCATGCATCTGGCATGGTTGGCACTTTTTCACAAATTCTGTGGCATCTTTCTGCAAGGTCGGCCAATAGAACCTAGCTCGGATTACTTTTCTAGCCAGCGACCTGGCTCCGAGATGGTTTCCACAGATCCCATTGTGAACCTCCTCTAGTACTTCAGTGGTACTCGAGGTCGGTACGCACTTCAGCAATGGCGTTGATATTCCTCTTTTATAGAGGATATTTTTCACCAGAGTATAGTATTGTGCTTCCCTCCGGATTTTCTTGGCCTTTTTTTCCTCTTTGGGGAGGATGTCGAATTTTAGGTATTCGACCAAGGGATTCATCCATCCGAGGTTTAGACCGATTATTTCAAGGACATCTTGTTTGTCCTTTGCTTTCACCACA
Organism: Arachis ipaensis; assembly: GCF_000816755.2. Taxonomy (NCBI): domain Eukaryota; kingdom Viridiplantae; phylum Streptophyta; class Magnoliopsida; order Fabales; family Fabaceae; genus Arachis; species Arachis ipaensis. Next base: position 133,673,655 of record NC_029790.2, on the reverse strand, counting down.
GAGGGTTCTTGGAGAGTTTCCTGGATCAGGCTTCTATTATTCTCCCCTGGTTTAGTACTTGCTAACTTGGAGAGGACGTCTGCTCTGCTATTAAGATCCCGAGTTATATGCCTGATCTCAGTTTCTGCAAAGCGCCCGAGGTGTTCCAAAGTTTTTTCCAAGTATCTTTTCATATTTGGGTCTTTGGCCTGATACTCTCCATTTATCTGGGAGGTCACCACTTGAGAGTCACTGAATATCATCACTTTTGTTGCGCCGATTTCCTCTGCCAGCTTCAATCCTGCAATCAGGGCTTCATATTCTGCCTGATTATTTGAAGCTGGGAATTCAAATTTGAGGGAGACCTCTATTTGGGTTCCCTTTTCATTAACCAGTATTATGCCTGCACCGCTTCCGGTCTTGTTTGAGGATCCATCTACGTATAGTTCCCACATAGTTGGCTTTTCCTCTTGGTCTTCCGCGTACTCCGCTATGAAGTCGGTGAGACATCGGGCTTTGATTGTTGTCCGAGTTTCGTACTTTAAGTCGAACTCGGAGAGCTCTATCGCCCACTAAACCATTCTCCCTGCAACATCCATCTTTTGGAGGATTTGCTTCATAGGTTGGTTCGTTCGGACTCTTATCGTGTGGGCTTGGAAGTAAGGTCGTAACCTCCGTGAGGCTATTACTAAGGAGTAGGCAAACTTCTCTAGTTTGTGATACTTTAGTTTGGGGCCCTGTAGAACTTTGCTAGTGAAGTACACTGGATGCTGTCCGACCTCGTCCTCTCTTATCAGGGCTGATGCGACAGCTTTGTCTGCTATAGACAAATATAGGACAAGGTCTTCCCCAACTAGAGGTCGGGTTAGGATTGGAGGTTGGCTCAAGAACCTTTTGAACTCCTGGAACGCTTCTTCGCATTCTGGAGTCCATTCGAACTGGCATCCCTTTCTTAGTAGAGAGAACAATGGAAGGGATTTTAATGCTGACCCTGCCAAGAACCTGGAGAGGGCTGCAAGTCGGCCATTCAGTTGTTGAACCTCTCTTAAGCAAGTCGGACTTTTCATTTCTAGGATGGCTTTGCACCTGTCGGGATTTGCTTCAATCCGTCTTTGGGTTAGCATAAATCCTAGAAATTTTCCGATCTCCACAGCAAAAGCACATTTTGCGGGATTTAGCCTCATCCCATGTGACCTTATGGTGTTGAAAACTTGCGAAAGGTCTGTTAAGAGGTCGGTTTCTTCCCGGGTTTTCACCAGTATGTCGTCTACGTAGACTTCCATTAAGTCCCCGAGGTGGGGAGCGAACACCTTGTTCATCAGCCTTTGGTATGTGGCCCCTGCATTTTTTAATCCAAAAGGCATGACCACGTAGCAGTAGTTTGCTTTGGGCGTGATGAATGATGTTTTCTCTTGGTCCGGCTTGTACATCGGGATTTGGTTGTATCCCGAGTAGGCATCCATGAATGACAAGTATTGATATCCTGAGCTAGAGTCCACTAGAGCATCAATGCTTGGGAGTGGATAAGGGTCTTTGGGACATGCCTTATTCAGGTCGGTGTTGTCGATGCACATCCTCCACTTGCTGTTTTGCTTCTTGACTAGCACTACATTCGCTAGCCATGTTGGATATTTAACTTCTCTGATGAAGCCGGCTTCTAGGAGTGCTTGTACCTGCTCCTCCACCGCTTGGGCTCGTTCTGGACCGAGCTTACGTCTTTGCTGTTGCACAGGTCGTGCCCCCGGATACACCGAGAGCTTGTGAGACATGAGCTCGGGGTCTATCCCTGGCATGTCGGAAGCTTTCCAGGCAAAGAGGTCAGAACTGTCTCTTAAGAGCTTGGTCAACCTTTGCTTTAAGACTTCCTCTAGGTTGGCCCCTATGTTGGTATTTTTTCCTTCCTCTATGCCGACCTGTATTTCCTCAGTTTTTCCTCTTGGCTGCGGTCGCAGCTCTTCTTTGGCTCTTGCACCACCGAGCTCTATGGTGTGGACTTCTTTGCCTTTTCCCCTCAGGTTCAGGCTTTCATTGTAGCATTTTCTTGCCAATTTCTGATCTCCCCGTACCGTTGCTATCCCCGCAGGTGTCGGGAATTTCATGCAAAGATGAGGGGTAGACACCACCGCTCCGAGTCGATTTAGGGTTGCTCTGCCAATCAAGGCATTATATGTTGACCCCACGTCGATGACTATAAAGTCTATGCTCAGAGTTTTGGATTTTTCCCCCTTTCTGAAGGTCGTGTGGAGGGGCAGAAATCCTAGTGGTTTTATCGGTGTGTCACCTAATCCGTATAAGGTATCGGGGTAGGATCTTAACTCCTTTTCATCCAACCCTAGTTTGTCGAACGCGGGTTTGAAAAGGATATCTGCTGAACTCCCTTGGTCTACTAGAGTTCTGTGGAGATGGGCATTGGCTAGGATCATGGTTATTACCACTGGATCATCGTGTTCAGGGATTACTCCTTGCCCATCCTCCTTTGTAAATGAGATAGTAGGAAGATTGGGGGCTTCACTTCCGACCTGGTAAACTCGCTTGAGGTGTCTCTTGCGAGAGGACTTGGTGAGTCCTCCTCCCGCAAATCCTCCCAAGATCATATGTATGTGTCTCTCGGGGGTTTGAGGTGGTGGGTCTCTTCTGTCCCCATCCACTCGCTTTCTCTTCCCATGATTGTCCGACCTTTTCATGAGATATCTATCAAGCCGACCTTCTCTGGCCAGCTTTTCTATCACATTTTTGAGGTCGTAGCAATCATTTGTTGAATGACCATAGATCTTATGGTACTCACAATACTCACTGCGACTTTCTTTTTATTTTTAATGGGCCTAGGAGGTGGCAGTCTTTTAGTGTTGCAGATTTCTCTGTATACATCCACCATGGAAACCTTTAGAGGAGTATAAGAGTGATATTTCATTGGTCTGTTAAGACCGACCTCCTCTTTTTTCTTGGGCTCCCTCTCCCTCTCTTTTATTGGGGGAGGGTGCCCAGGTCGCCGGCCCGGCTCTTGTAATCTGGCATTCTCCTCCATATTGATGTACTTTTAAGCTCTCTTTTGTACATTGCTTAAGGAGGTGGGGTGCCTTTTTTATATGGACTGCGAAAAGGGGCCTTCTCTAAGCCCATTTACTAGCCCCATAATGACTGCCTCAGTGGGCAGGTCTTGAATCTCCAGGCATGCTTTGTTGAACCTTTCCATATAGTCCCGTAGAGGTTCTCCGACCTCCTGCTTTATTCCCAGGAGGCTCGGTGCATGCTTTACTTTATCCTTCTGGATGGAGAACCTCATTAAGAACTTTCTCGAGAGGTCCTCAAAGCTGGTAACCGACCTTGGAGGGAGGCTATCAAACCACTTCATCGCCGCTTTCGATAGGGTGGTCGGGAAAGCTTTGCAGCGAGTTGCATCAGAAGCATCAGCTAGATACATCCGACTTTTGAAATTTCTTAGATGATGCTTCGGATCCGTGGTTCCGTCATAGAGGTTCATATCAGTGCTTTTGAAGTTTCTTGGAACTTTTGCCCTCATTATGTCCTCAGTGAATAGATCCTCTCCCCCCAGGGGCGATTCCCCTCGGTCGCTACAGGAGTTCCGACTTCTAAGGGAAGATTCTAGCCTCAAGAGTTTTTCCTCTAACTCTTTTCGTCGCTCTATTTCTTCCCTGAGATTTTGGTCCGCCTCTCGTTGTCGCTCTAACTCCTGTTCCAGTTGTTCTAAACGACCTTGGTGGCCATGGACCAACCCCATTAGCTCGGCGGCATGGGGTGGCCCTTCCTTCCCTGATTCGCGTCCTTCTGAGGAGTTTACCTTCGGATTTTTCAACCCGGAGGTGCCTTCTCTCTGTTGGTCGTTGGCTCCCTGGTGAAGAGTTAGGTCCGCGTCGTTGTTTCCGGTGTCTAGGTTTTCTTGTTCGGAGTCGGACGCTGTATGACCATCTTCGGGTGAATTGTCCGCCATCACTGGTTGATCTCTCGGGTCCCCGGCAACAGCGCCAATGTTACGATGGGTAACCGGAGATTAATGGGCTGGACTCGTTAGGTTGGCCCAATCGTCTAAAGAGGGAAGCCTTCGAAGGGAATCACGTTCCTGGGCCTCCGTCCGACTTGTGAGTATGAATGAGCGGGGGGTGGTACCTGCAAAGACACTCCGATGCCTAAGTTAGCAAGGGAATAAGCAGGTTTAGAGAGTATTGGGACTTAGTGATACCTGAGGAGTGTCAGTGTATTTATAGTGATGAACCCATAACCACCGTTGGAGTAGTTCCACCATTTAAGGGGGGAATAACCATCCCTTTATCTTAGGGAGGTTGGGATGTGGCTCCTGGAAGTGGGTGGAGAGATTTTAGGGATAGTTACTCATTTAAGTGAGTGCTTGTCTGCCAGCTAATCTTCGTTTCCGACTTCTTTAGAGCAAGTCGTGGCAAGAACCGACTTCGTAGGTCAGAGATCGGTGTAGGGTGAGACCCAATTCCTTGGATTGGGTCTTTCGTTTGGACCTGGGCTTTAGCGTTGGGTTAGGGTATGAACAATACTTAACACTTTAATATCTTGAATAGACACTTCAACAACCGATTAAGTATCCAAATTGCAAATGCTTATAAATGGTTCAATATATCAAACTTCTTGTATGATGTTGGATATCAATAAAATGAAATTCGAAATTTATGAGGAAATTAAAAGAAAATAATAGCAATTAGAATGAGAGAGAGAATTTCTTAAATCAATGAAAATGTTCTCTTAAAATTATTGAATTAAATCAAACTTACACATATTTTATGTGAAAGTGAAGGCATTTAAAAAGAATAATCTAGAGGACCATAAGGTTGAAATAGCTCTGAAAAGATGCCTTTCTTCCTTCTATGGTTCCAACCCATGTCCTTGCATAGTTGATCATTATACCATATGTGCAATGCAGCTACGCATGATCTTCTATAGTAATGCCCTGAGTATCTCTTCATGTATTCATCCCATTTTGTTATATCTTTCTTCATTTCCTCAATGCTTGGTAGCTTGAATGTTCCATCCACAAGCTCTGCAACCCAACGGCACCTCATTTCTGATGTATACAAATTTGCTAAACTTTCAGAGAATCCAATCACAGCCACTTGTGGGATTTCTGGCTGGATGCATTCCCTGTTTAATAATTAATCAAATCAAATATATCAAATTTATATACATGCCAACAACTTTTGCTAAAGAGTTTAGGCTGTTATGTACAAATATACAAGTATTAGATTATGTTTTGGATTTCAAAGCTGATATATGACAATTTAGTCAAACTTGTCAAATTATTTAACAATTTTTAACTAACAACTTCACATGAAGTTTACTGCACTTGACTTAATTTGATTCATGAAAGATATCAACATGAATTAAGTTGATCATTTCATTAGCGGATGCGTGTCACGTGGCAATTAGGGATAATACATGTGTCAAAAAAGCTAAAGACATACAAATTTAATTCATATTGATATTTTATTTTGTAGAGAATAAATTAATACATTGAATTTTTTAATAACAAAATATTGAAATTTAGATTTTTTTTTTTTATACCATGTTATTAACCATAAAGAAGAATAAATAAATAAGGTGGAAACTCAGGTGCAGTCGACTTCACGTAAAATTGATACCTGAGAGCCGTTAAATGATTTGACTAAATTTTCATCTAACAGCTCTCAGGTATCAACTTCACGTGAAGTCGACTTCACCTGAGTTTTTACCAATAAATAATAATAGAGAAATAACCTGACCTGTATAATGGAACAGTTGAATTTGGAGAGCCAAGTATGAGATTTTGGAAAGTGGGAGACACAAATATGTTTCTGAGTTTGATGTCACCCTTGAAGCCAGTAGCTAATATTACTAAATCAGTCTTTAGAGGAGAGGCTTCTCCATCAATCACAACACCTTCTTTGGAGAACCAAAATCTTGGAGCTTTCTTCAATACAATACTTCCCTCTTTAACCTTCTCAAAGAACTTATCAGGGACAGTAGAGATCAAACAATTGCTGATTTCTCGGTGAAAGCTATGACTTGGTACCATCCCAACCTCTGATAACCCAAGTTTCCTATCTATGTGGCTTTCAACAAATTTTGAGAACACCCATCTCTATTAACAAACAAACAAAAAAATATTTTCATGCGATGATAATAGCCGAAAACTGTTAAGATGATTTAACTAAACTTCTTAAGGTAGCGTTTGGTGAAGAGACAGAGACAGAAAGATTGAGACTGAGAAACAGAAATTAAGAGACAGAGATTGAAATAAATCTCACTATTCTGTTTGGTGCAAAGTGGGAGACAGAAATTGAAACAAGAATGAAACTCTAATTTAATTTGTACAAAGGGTAAATTTGGAATTAATTAATTGAAATAGGGATATTTTAGGTATAAAATATTATTAAAGTTTTAGTCTCCATCTCTAAAAATTTTAGTTCCCCGTGTCCCTATTTTTTAGAGGTACTGAAATACTGAAATTTTATAGACAGAGACAGAAATATAATAATGAGTCGCAGTCTCTCAGTCTCTGTCTCAGTGTCTCAAAATAAACGCTACCTAACATAACACATGTATATATCCTAATTAAATCTTCACATGAAAATAATTTCATATGAGCAATAACCATAATCTATAACATAAAGATTCCAAATAAAGTAATAACAATGAACATAACATATAACAAGGTGACAAACAATGATTACCAGAGGTGCAAGAAGAGTGGCAACCAAACTCAGGAAGAAGCTTTCGCCGGGCTTATGAACCATAAGCTCAGCAAAACGATTAAGGTATAGATAAGCCAGAGGAATACCCCATGGCAGGTAATCTGGAAGGTTCCAATGTTCTGTTTTGTATAGCACTCTGCATGGATGATCAACACCTACATTGTATGCCAATTAATACAATTTCAATAAACAGCATAGTGAATCCCATCAAACACAAGAATCATGTTTGTTTGTCTTATTAGTGGCATTCATAATCTATTATATGTTACTCACATGAAAATATGAAGACAACAGCTAAAATTACTTGTCAAGAATGTTATTCACATCTATCATCTTCACATAGAACAATCAAACGGGTCAATCCGACTCATTTAGACTCGACCCGTTTAAGTTTGCGAGTCGTTTAAATCTACTTTATTCATGGGTCATAATTTTTCAATTCGAACTATTTATGGCCAGCCAGATAAGTTAAATAGATTAATCCATTTATCTTTCTATTTTATTTTTGAAAAAATTTTAACAAAAAATATTATTTTAAGTCAAAAACCTCAAACAAACAGTATATATAAATATATTGTTGATGGGTTGCGTTTTTTGGTTGAATCAGTGGAAATATTGTCCTAAAATGCTACTTTTTATGAAAAAATATAAAAAATAACCCGTTTAATCCGTCATTTTTTGAGTTAATCGGACTCAGCATATTTAGCCCAAAATTTTAACGGACTTCGTTTGGATGTATATTTAAACACATAAATAGACTGGTTCAATAAGTTTAACCCATTTTGACGTTCTATCTTCACATAGGTAGCTGTTTTATTTGGTAAGATTTGGATCCTCTAAATTTTGAATTTCACTTTAGAGACTAAAGTTTGATCGCTCACCATTTATTTCATAGGTGGGATCAAAAGAAAATATGAGAGAAATAAACTTTAGTTTATAGAGTGAAATTCAAAATTTAAAAGATCTAAATCCATGCTATCTTATCCTTTACCATTTACTGTAGAGCACTCCATTGCGGTGTCTAGAGCAGATTTCTGAAATCCAACGACAGTGACTTGCTTCCCTTTTATGAACTGAGTTGCAGTTTGAGAATCCATAGAAGCATACTCCATTGAGTGTATGACTTGGCCTCCAAAGACCTCTGGTCCTTTATCTGAAGGAAATTCTGGAATGTTTGGAACATCACTGAACCTTCCTATGCAGAGGATCACAAAGTCTAATGTATATACCTGCATTCACAGATCAGAGTTATGCTTCTAATACTATTCATATATAGAGCCAAATTAAACCATCATCATACCTCAATTGAATTTAAACCGTTTTGTGTATCCGTCACTGATACTTTCCATTTTCCTCTTGTGCTGAAAGCCTCACCGGTTCCATTCCATAGATGCCATGCTTGGATCTCTTCCATGGAAGCTCCTTGGTACTCAATTCCCTCAACTCGAGTATTGAACTTGATGTGCTTAATCAGGTCAAAGTGCTGGGCATATTGTTTGATATAATCTAGCACCTCGTTGTGGTCAGGGAAATCTTGTGTTACAGAAGATGGCCATGGAAAATCTGAGAACTGGTACATCACTTTGGGACTTTGGAGTTTTGTGGAGTTTAAGGTTTTGGTCCATACTCCTCCAATGGTGTTTGTGGCCTCGAAAACAATTGGATGAAACCCTTTTGCTTTCATGTACTTGCAAGCAATGAGGCCACTGATTCCAGCACCTATGATCCCAACTTGCTTCTCCATTCTTGGCAGAGAGAGATTATGGGAATTGGAAGTAGGAAGAGTAAAAGATTGGAGTGGTGCAATTTGATTTGATTGTTTGTACTAGTAATATACTTTGAGAAAATCATTAGTTCTTCATTTGATATCACTTTAGATTGTAATATTTGGCCAACTATTGTTAAGAGAGAGCCTAATGTATCGTTTTTGTCGTTAATGTTTGGAATAAGTTTTATTTGTGTTTTTAATATTTAAATTATTTTATTTATATTTTTAATATCATT
>NC_029790.2:133664286-133664903 GCF_000816755.2 Arachis ipaensis | reverse complement strand
TGGTTTACTTTAGATAATAATTTATCAAAAGTTAAAACTAATTCTTATAACATTTACATAATTTATTTTTTTAGGAATATAATTAAACCTGAATACAAATAATTGGTACAATATTAATATCGAACACATTTAAGCGAGACATAATTGAGAATGAATTCATTTAAGTAAGAATAATTAAAAAATATAATACAATCTGTTAGTATAATTGACAACAGAATAATATTAAGATTCATATAAGGGAAAGTATGAAGAGCCAATAGAATATTTATACAATGTGTATAATAGAGGTTTAGGGAGTATTAAAGATATAATCATTAGTGTTACCTTTTCCCATCAGCTGAAGTTTTTGGGAGAACTTATAAATCAGTTTAAGCTTTTGGGAATATGTTTATTATTACTAGTACTCGGATGGTTATTTTAGATAGTATGAGAATGTTCATTTTGTAACTCAATAACTCATTATACAAATTGTATAAATAATCCATTATCTCCCTAGTGGGATCCTATATATAAATATGATAAATTAAACATTAAAAATATAAATAACACTTATTCTAAATATTAAAGACAAAAATAATACTTTACTCTATTAATAAATTACTTGTATAACTACCAAA
>NC_029790.2:133657005-133661483 GCF_000816755.2 Arachis ipaensis | reverse complement strand
CCAAATATATAGTTGGTATTGGAGAAATACATGTATTTATATAATTATTCAAGTTTTAAAAAATGATAATATTTGTTAATGAATTATAATTTAAATGGTATAATCTCTTTATATTTATCTAAGAAGTTACAGGTTCAAAGATAAAAAAAAATGATAATATCTTAGAAATATTTTTGTGTAAAGATAATTATTAAACTATTCAATATAATATGTATTATTTTATATAAAGAGATGATAATGTGAATAGTTATTAATATGTTGTATGAAATCAGGGACGGACTTAAGGGGGCGAGTGGAGGCTTCGGCCCCAACTTTTTTAAAAAAAGATTAATAGTAATAAGTTATTAAGTACGATTTAATTTTTTTAAAAATTTATTTAGTATTTAGTCTAATATAAATAAAAATTCAGTCTAACTTAAATATTAATGATTTCTAATATCTAAAAAGTAAGTAACAATATTAAAAAAATATGAAAAGATATTATTACTAACCAAATATATAGTTGGTATTGGAGAAATACATGTATTTATATAATTATTCAAGTTTTAAAAAATGATAATATTTGTTAATGAATTATAATTTAAATGGTATAATCTCTTTATATTTATCTAAGAAGTTACAGGTTCAAAGATAAAAAAAAATGATAATATCTTAGAAATATTTTTGTGTAAAGATAATTATTAAACTATTCAATATAATATGTATTATTTTATATAAAGAGATGATAATGTGAATAGTTATTAATATGTTGTATGAAATCAGGGACGGACTTAAGGGGGCGAGTGGAGGCTTCGGCCCCAACTTTTTTAAAAAAAGATTAATAGTAATAAGTTATTAAGTACGATTTAATTTTTTTAAAAATTTATTTAGTATTTAGTCTAATATAAATAAAAATTCAGTCTAACTTAAATATTAATGATTTCTAATATCTAAAAAGTAAGTAACAATATTAAAAAAATATGAAAAGATATTATTACTAATATTTTTTAATTAAATAATTTTTTTTTAATTTTCATAAAGTAGATTTTTTTTCCTTCTTGTGAGCGTCCTTCTTGATTCATTTGGTATTAATTTTCTTTGTTTTAACTACTACAACTAAGAGTTCTTTTTCATCTATGAATATTGTGAAGAATAACTCAGAAACAAAATAAAAGATATTTCTTGCTAATTGTCTTTTAATTATATTGAAAAGAAAATTATAGAAAAATTTGACACAAATTCTATTATCGATAAATTTTATGAAATGAGGAATCGACCACTTCGTTAATAAAAAGTACATATATATTTTTTGTACTTTAAATATATTCTCTATCAGTATATTTTTGTAATGCATTTTACATTATATAATTTTTTGCATAATTTTTTAATATTATATATGTTATTGGTCCCCCATGATACTATTTATGGGACAACCAATCTATAATATTTATGACCGAATTATAATTTGTAACTGATGTATAATGATCTTATCAGCTAGCTTTATAAATAATAATGAGGCAAGTGTGAGGTTAAAAAATAATTATCATGAATTAACGACTATTGGATTAATTTCAATCTAAAAATTAAAATAGATTTTTATAATAGAAAAAGTATAAAGAACCAATAAAATATTTGTATAATGTGTACAATGGAGGTTTAGAAATGTCCGATTCCTACATTATTTGTTTCTCAAACATAAATGGGATCAATGATAATAATAATGGAGAGAATTTATGTACATAATCAAGCTAGTATGTATGATTTCCACCTGACAGAATTTTTTTCCCATTTCCCCTAAGGATTATATTGCTGTATGTTTTTTCAAGCATGAAGATCCAAAATCAGATATACTTGCATTAAATAATAAAAAAGTGTATCTATGGTTATAAATTTTGCTTGACATTCATAGTACAGAGAAGAGATACATAGAGAGAGCAATGGCAAAATGTACGAGATTCACATGGCTATATGTAGGGGTGACATGGCTTCATTAATTGATCATTTTATATATCTAAGACGGTTGTTCAACCATATATATATGTATATGCTTGAGCCCATGTGTTTCTCACATGCCTCCGCTACCCGAATGCCGCGTGTCATTGTCAGCTTCTACTAATTTTTTCTTAAATAACTCAGAACTAATTACTTTAGTAAATAATTTAAAATATAAATTTATTTCTTTATTTTTATTAATACGTTTCCGCCGCCATCCAGCATTGAAGAAAAAATTGTCACTCGTATGGGCATATGAATATGACGTGCATAACTTTTTCATTTGAAGGTAGTGAATTACTAAATAGTAAATTAGAGACTAAATTTTCAACACCACACAGTTGGAGCACCATTAATTGTGGGTTACCTGGAATTTTCTGGCACATGATATTATTTCTGGATCCGTCCGTATGTATGATTGGATAGTTGATTCATAATAGTTGGCAACAATAAAATCATACTGATTAAATTCTACTCATAGCTATAAGTAGCAAGACCTTGATCCTCAATGCACAATAACATATGAACACCACCCTAATAATTTAGGTGAAGATGATGGACGTACCAAAAGAAAAGATGGAGTTGTAGTCTTATGATAATATGATGGTAGCCACGTAGAAATGTTGTTGCATACGTGGGAGGCTAAGAGCGCTCAAGAATCAAGATGGATAAGCCTTAGCCAACNCTATGTAACATTATTTTTTTTATATTCGTTATTTATTAACAAAAATATTTGTAGATATTTTTCTAACTCTTGTGTTTTGAAATTCGGAGTTTCTCAAATAGCAATGGATCACCGATCACTACATATAGTAGGTAATAGCTGCAGGACCCCTCTGCCTCTAGCATCTTCAAAAGGAAAATTTAGAACAAGAAGAAAATTCAACTGAAAATGTTGAATTTGAAGTGGCCTGTATTAATAGTTCCATAACACTCGTCAAGTTATTTTTATGTGAAATTATTAATTAAAAAATATTAAATAATTTAATATATTTAATTAAATTTTTATTTAACTATTTTTAATTAATACTTTTACATAAAACCACTCAATCATTTAGTTTTTCTTTATTTTTACAAGACCAATTATACAATACAGATTTTCATATATAGATATTCTCTTAGAAAGGTATAATGATGACACGTGGAATAATGCTGGAAGGTGGGGAAACAATTTGCAGTATGGTTCAGAGAGCTTGAGAGCATGATGGGAGGATTAAGGGTCCGTTTGGAAACTCTAGAAGTAGTTTTTTTTTTAACTTTTGATTTATGAAAAGTAGTAGTATTAATGTCTGATGCAATTTTCAAAACCAAATTGTAACTTTTTAAGAAGCTATTTTGGAGTTTATAGAGAAGTTAAAAAATATGACTTCTCTCATAATACTTCTACTTTTCATTACATTTTTATAAAATAAATACTTTTAGAATTAAAAATCCAAACACAAAATAACTTATTTATAAGTTACTTTTAACAGAGTCATTTATTATTTAAGTTATTTTATCAAAAAGAGCTTAATTAAATTGGTTACCCAACCAAACTGGGCCTAAGAGACAAACCATGGTAATGACATTGGCTTGGTTTGGATATAGTGGAAGTGGATCTTTAAATGTTTGGCCCAGTAATAGAGTATTGGACTGTGATACTGGACCTCAAAGTAGATCTTTCATTGTTTGATTTTATTATTGGTTTGTTGTGTTTTTTTTTTTTTATTGAACTTTCTTAGGTGGTTCGGTCTCTAAACCTTCATCATAAATACTTTTAGAAACTATTGGACTGTGATACATTGTCTTCTTAAATAATTTTTGAACCATTAAATATTTTTGCTAACCAAAAAAAAGGAAGAAGGCTTGGTTGATTAATGCTAATGGTTCAATAACATCATGTAATTATCCGTCCAAAAAAAAATTATGTAATTAGTATGAAAATATTTTAGGCACTGCAAGGCTTGGTTTAGTGGTTGCCTTACAAGAAGATGCATCGGGTTCAAATTCCAGCTGAAAAGCTGGGTGTTGTTTAAAAATCTTTACTACTCATGCTAGTGTGTGAGTGGGTGTGTGAAATATGGATGTATTGCTTAAGATTGGGGCTGTCCAATCCGTTTGACCAAAAAAAATATATATATATATATATATATATATATATTTTAGAAATTATTTACATGTATAAATTAATTTTAGTATATAGTTAATTTTTAACATATCAATAATATGTTGAAATAGTTATTATTTAAACTGAATTGAATTATCTCGATTAATTTTTTTTAAAAGTTTTGAATTTTGAAAACAATCTTTTTTCTTAATTAATAGTTATGTGGTGTAATATATATCTCTATGTGCATACATGCGTGAGCATTTAACGAAAAAAGAAGATTAATATTTTAACAAAAGTAATAATTAATCCTCTAGAAGGAGAAAAATAGAAAAATAAACTTATTTTTATGTCATAAATATTATAATAAAAATATATTTTCAAATTGAGTGAGAGATAATCAATATTTGTTTATAACTTG
>NC_029790.2:133653604-133656298 GCF_000816755.2 Arachis ipaensis | reverse complement strand
TTTATTTTTTTTTTCTTCAGTTTGTTTCTCATGCCAATATTTAATTTTCTCTTTTTTGTCAAGTACAGAGTGCAAAAAATTTTAAAATTAAATTCTGAATTAAAAAAAAAAACAATCATTTCTCTTTGCTTCAAAATAAATTTATTTAATTTTGTCTATTATTTATGAAATTATAAGTGCTATTTGATTGTTGATACTATGTTTTATGGTTAAATTAAATCCTACTGTAATATTAGAGATTTAGGTTAAATCATGAAATGTAAACTTTCTAAAAGTTAAGAATTTAATAGAATTTGGATTCTGCTTACAATTTTCAAGATGAGTTTTAAGCTAAAATCTTAAAAAATGATGAGATTTAAGCTATACTCTTAAAAATATTTAAAAAAAAAGTATATGCAAAGCAACATGTATGTATATGTGAGTGAGTGAGATTTACAAATCACAAAGAGAACTTGTAACGGTGGTGAATTATCAACTTGTCATATTTTGATATGTGAATTAAATTTTTTTATATAATATGTATAATGTATTCAAAATTTTAACATGATAATATTTATTGGTTGTCTTTTTTTGTGTCTTTAATTTTATTGGATCCAAATTATAATAAAATGTTTAAATTACGAGAAAAATGCTAAAATGTAACTATGGTACTACCATAAGAAAAAAACAATAATTTTAAAATATTTTGTATAGTAATCAAATCTTCAATTCCTTCTTTCCTCAATTGATTTCAAACCATTCGGCAGATACAATGAATAAGAAAGAAAAAACAGCAAGAATATTCCATTTCTATTTTCTATTTTTAGGCTTCGGCGATACAAACATCGTCTCCAAGAATGGCATACCTAGTAAAGCGCTGTCCTGGGGTCCTCAACTCTTCTTCGTTGGAACCCAAATTTGGAAAAGTTCTGTTAGGTTCTTAGTAGCAGTCGGCGACCTTTTCTTCTTTTACTTCACATAGCTTTTCGTCTCCTTGATAGCTGGAAGTTCTCCAAAAGTATAAAATGGACTAAAATGTCACTTGATCACCTTGTGGCATCCAAGTTGCACGAAAAGAATCTCTTCGTTTTTTGCTACTAAAAGCTCTATTGATCCCTGTAACCATGAAACATTTTTTCCTTGACCTTGATTCAACTGTTTGTGTGTTTCTTAGTACATGAGAACTATTCATAAAAAATTCAGAACTCTACAAAGGTAACCAAATATTCACTCCAAAGCCGATATATCTTACTCTATTTCCTGCAATTCGTAAGCAGTAGGTTTAGCATCAGATTACTTTTGATAGGAATGTAAGTAAATTCAAAGCAAACAAGAATGGGCTTAGCTTACCTGATGACATATTGTGTATTTGAAACTTCGACTTGACTGTAATTGAAATTAGGCTTTACAACCTTTGAACAAAGACAAATATTATGAAAGAAAAGTGCCATCATCACATATTTTTTCCTTTAAATAACAAAACATGCAGCAAGAATTCATAAAGCCTGAAACTTAAGTATAGAAGTCTAGAGTTACATGAGGCAGAGAAAAAAATTCGCCTTGAACAAATCTTGACTTGCATCGCAGACTTAATATTTAAAATAAAGTAGAGCCATTACATGACATTAGACTGTCGACAAAGCAACAGGTCAACCCTTGTGGCACAATCTTATATTAAAATTAAGCACTCTGAAATAAATAGCTTCAAGCCCAAAGGAATTTAACATGATGGAATATTATAACAAACCAAATCAAGTTCACCCCCTACTACTATATACAAATCTAGAAAACTAAGATCCATTAATAACATTTTAACCATTGAATTATACGAGATATAAGCAGCACAAGTAGGTAACAGAATTAGAGACTAGGAAAATGATAAGATTGACAGACTTATTAGATTTACTTTACAATCCTCAGAGTTTAATTTGTGGAAGCAACTAAATATGGAAGGAAGAGTTGAACGTTAGACACTTGTTAATCACATCAGCATGACATTTTGAATACTATAAACTCGAACAGAGCAAAAACAATAAAATTTATACCTGCAGGAAAGTGTTCGATTTAGAATAAGAAAGACATTGTGGGTCTCAGTCAAAAGCTTGATTCAAGGCGTCAACAAAACATTGCTGTCCGTTTCAAAAACTTCAGCCCCTTAGCGCCTCAGGATGGCAGATCGAGCCCCCTTCCATTCCGTGGCATGCGGCAAAGGTAATTGAAAACGAATCAAAACAATGAATAGGAGGGCTTTAGGTCTCCAGCGAAGCGAAAGGAAAGACTATCTGATCCCCTCCTCATCGCCAAGTCTGAAGAAAGAAGCAACCGAGACAACCAAGAACCTGCTACAGGAAGCCTACCCTCTCGGGTAGATAGGGCTCCGATCAGTGTGGGAGGAGGGAATCTCTGGTTCTATCGAACATACAGGTGGTCGTTTATTTTTGTGGTGAAGATAGTCCTAATTTAGTGTTTTTTCAGTTATGGACCAAACTAGAACAACCGTAATTACCGATTATGCCGGCAGCAAAAGCGTGAACGGCCATACGCAAGCAATGCAACGCCCACAAGGCTATGACATGAATCCGCGTCTTTGATCAATATCGGTTTCCAGACGTGATCCTCTGCAACGGCATTATCACAGCAATTGTATCCCTCTCCTTGCAACCTAGGGTTTCATTTTTGGGGAGATCTTTGTTTTTACTTCACCCTCTATGGATA
>NC_029790.2:133643099-133653511 GCF_000816755.2 Arachis ipaensis | reverse complement strand
GCTTTTTCCTATTTTTTTTTTCATTCACAAAAAAAAAATCAAGTCTTTTTTGGCTAACCAATTCACTGCTGTTAAAGTCCACTTTAACAAATCTATCATCTTACATTTAAATCAAGTAAGTTTGATTAACTGGCTCAACCACCCTTAAAACAGACAAATTTTACAAAATAACACTAAGTATCAATTTCATATTCACTCAAAAAAAAAATATCTATAAATCTGTACCAATTTGCATCAGTACCATAAATTAACCCTCTTTATAAACACGTGATAAAAGTTTATCGGTTTAAGCCTTTAATTAATGCAATAATGAGCGGCTTTTTAAAATTTCGTGGGAACCTTGATTACCAAAGAAGAAATAATTTGACATGAAACTATTTTTTAGTGGTCAACAATTGCATGTTGTGCTGCCTCGGAACTTTATTGTTATAGATAGTGATAGAAATATATTGAAAAATACTATCAACCGTTAAAATTAATTATTTAATATAAATATATATTAATTAATTTTAATAGTTTTTTTTTTTTTACTGAACATAACACAAAGAAAAAAGACCTAAGAAAAAGAGTAGTACTCTTTTCTAATAATAATGTCTAAATTATTAGGAGGCAGTAACCATTCTAGATACACTTGCTTGTTTAAAACAGCAGTCTTAGCCATTAAATCAGCCGCTTTGTTTGCTGTTCGCTGGATGAGTACTAAAGTAGCTGTCCAATTGCGCTGGAGCATCTCTTTGATTTTGTCAAGCAGACCAGAGTCATTTCTAATCATGCTGGTTGTGCCTCACGAAACAAGAAGAAACGCATCAAGATTATCAGTTTCACATATGACCTCTTTGCACTTGTAATCCCAAGCCATAACAAGCCCTCTCCAAATAGCATGAAGCTCACAACAGAAAACACTAGAAAGAGGTATACTAGCAGAACAACCTTTTATCCAGATTCCCATGCTGTCTCTAATAATACATCTAGAGCCAGCTAATTGCTCATTTTCAAAAACGCTTGCATCGCAGTTCACTTTACAGACATTCATTGGAGGTGGTTCCCATTTATATTTCAAAGAAGAAGGAATAATATGTTTTTGGTTGATAACAACATTAGAGAAATCTCGAGCAGCATGTTTAACTAAGTGAACAATTTTCTCCTTACTCCATGGATCATCTTGGTGGAAGATGTCATTGTTCCTATCCCTCCAAATCCACCAAAAAGCCGCTGCAAAGAGAAACTCATTTTTGTTGAGGTTAGAATGAATCCAAGACACAAATTCCAAACTAAAATCCTCAGCGGTCATTCCCAAATTTAAGCTAATCCAAATCTGACGAGCTTTTTGGCAAGTCCTAAAGCAGTGGTTAATATCCTCTAGAGCAAGATAATATCTCTGACAAAAATTAGAAGTAGAAATACCTCTTTGAAACCGGTAACTAGCTGTGGAAACTCCGTTGTTGAGGCAAAGCCAAAGCAGACACTTTATCTTCTCCGGTATTCTCAAGCGCCAAAGCCAAAGCCAATTTTCATTATCATTCCAGCCAAATTTCTTCTTCAGTAGCCATTTATACCCGCTTTTAGTCGAGTAGGTGAGAGTATTTGAGTTTGTCCAAAACTAACCTGTTTTATCTCCTGCCTGCTTGATAGGATCAAAGAGCATCAAATCAAGTTTAACTTCTTCCGAAATCATTGTGCAAAGAATATCCCACCGCCAATGCCCATGGTGCCAGACATCTTCTAACTTCAAGTGAGAATCAGAAATGTGCACAAAAGGAACCAAATGAGCTAGCGTTCTACATGGTCGCCAAGCATGATACTAAAAGGATTGAGACATCCTACTTGTACACCAATCAAAACCATCACGAAGCTTTTCTATTGTCTTATAAATCGCTCGCCAAGTGCTTGAAACATTATTAGAAAATTTGGGTGAAAAGCAAGAACTCGCAGATAAATATTTTGCCAACATAATTCTTATTCAAAGCTTATCTTTATTATGCAATAATTGCCAAACAAACTTTCCGAGTAAAGCAAAATTTACACATTGAGTATCTCTAATTCCCAATCCTCCATATTTTCTTGAAGTGACAACTTTGCTCCACTTGACCAAATTTAAGCAACGCTCCCCCACCTTTCCCTTCCACAAGAATTGTCTAAGCACAGAATCAATCTTTTGACAAACCGAAGTAGGAAAAAGAGTCACTTGCATCTGATAAATAGGAAGAGAAGAAGCAACAGATTTAATTAAGCAAAGTCTGCCTGCTCTGTTAAGGAGCCGACCTTTCCAACTAGCCAGCCTATTCTTGATATTCTCTAAAGAGTCCGAAAAAATAGATCTAGCAGCTCGAGAATGATTAAGGTTCACCCCAAGTATTTGCCTAGGTCACTAGTAAAAGGAATATGAGAAATACCAGACAACATTTCCTTCCATCTATTAGAGATATTTCTAGAACAAATAGCTTTAGATTTTTCAATGTTAACCTTCATACCTGAAGCCTTACTGAACAACTCCAAGGTGTGCACAACATTCTGAACTTGACTTTTCTTCGCTTTACAAAAAAGGAGGAGGTCATCTGCAAACATTAAGTGAGAAACTCTAGGTCCCCCTCTAGAAACATCCACACCATCCTAAATACCCTCGTCAACTTGTTTGGAAATGAAACACGCCAATCTCTCCATGCACAAAACAAATAAATACGGAGAAATTGAATCTCCTTGCCTGCCCTCTGCGAGGTTGGAAGCTGTCCAATCTATTCCCATTCCAAAGGATGGAAAGATTTGAGGCCTGAACACAATTCATTACAAGCCGAATAATTAGAGAAGGAAAGTCAAAAGATTGAAGAGTGTGCTCAAGAAAATTCCAATCAACTCTATCATAAGCCTTTTCTAAATCAATCTTAAAAGCCATAGCTCCTTTTCTAGACTTTGTCCGCTTAAGAAAGTGAAGAACTTCTTGGGCGACAATAATATTATCAGGTGCTCCTCTACTATGAATAAACCCTCTCTGAGTTGGGCTAACAATCTCATTCAAAAATGGTGGTAATCTATTAATCAGCACTTTAGTCACTAGCTTAATACATGATTATAAAAATGAAGGATGAAAATAAGCGATATTGGTATCTGTTTCTTCATTTTATTTTTTTAACGTACTTATAACAATGGATGTTAGATATAAATCTAATTGAAAAAAATTATATAAGGTTCACAAATTAATTAAACAGTCAAAGACTACTAATAATATTGTAGAGTTAGAAGATTTGGCAAAACAAAGAGATCATAGATACAAGAAAATTGGAATGGAGGTTGTGACATTCGGCCAGCTAAAAAGGCGAATGTTCCTTCAAAATTCACAAGCACAAGCATTGTTCAATTAATGATTCACATTGTTTGAAGATCGCAAATTCGGTAAGCTTTTTTTTTTTTTTCCCGCAATTCTTTTACATTATAATTTTGAGATGTTGAAAACAATAATAATAATTAAGAAGGGTCACTTTACATGAATAATAATAACTCGTGTCTGAATTTTTCGCATCAAATTTGGAAGGGTTGCCGAGGCTTCAGATTTAATGGCATTGGTTCTGTTTGTAGAAGGTTTGATTTACTCAATTCAATTAGGTTAAATGTTGAGAAATCAGAAAACTGAGATGTGAAAATTTGTTGGTTGCTATAAACTACTAGTTCGTTTAGCTACCGATCTATAATTTCATCTTAGACTTGTTAGGTTTTAGTATCTTAGACTTTTTAGGTTTTTAGTAAATGATGATAGCATCTGGAATTTCAAATTGTGCGATGTCTCTTCAATTTTGTGCTTTATATGCTTATTTCTGTTGTCTTATAGAATAGGATAGAAATTAGAAATTACTCACCAGACAGCATAAGAATGATGAGTTAATAGAACTTTGAATTTTTCATTTTAGGCATATCAAAGAGTGTAAAATGATATGGTATTTCTGAAGCTTCACTTTTTTCCTTTTCTTCTTCTAGAAATTAATAAGCATGAATCCGCCCACGATAGACTTCAAGGTGGATCTCAATTCAGAGAGGGTTGAAGAAGAGAAAATGGAAGGGGGTTCTATGCTTTATTGTGATCTTTGTGATACAGAAGTAGTTTACAAGTTGGCGCAAATGTTGCTTCCAGGGCTAGCAACTTCCTGTGTTGATAGCACAGCTGGGAGCTTCAAGACTCCTGGTTCAGTGGCTGTTGATTTGAGAAAGGAAATGATAATCTATATTACGCAGAGAAGCGAAACGTTTGTCGCTGAGTCTATTGTCTTGGATGGTGGTCCTAATGGTGAAGAATCGGATCATCCTTTTGATATCATTTCTAACTTCGTTGATGACTTTGCTATTTCAAAGAGGAATTTATTTACCCGGGTTTCTGGATTGCTACTCACTGATATGAGAGAAGACAAGATTGATGACTTCATGCAGGAGATGGAACTGACTGGTTTTTGGCCACTGGAAAGAAGAGAAACGATTGCAGAGGCGATTCTAAAGAATGTTGACATCAAGAATGAATTTCATTGCGCCATGAAGTTCAGATCTGTAGATGATCTCGCTGTTCATGCTTACCATTGTAACTTCAGACCTCTATTCTGTGAAAACGAGGGATGCAATGCAAGGTTAATTGCAAAACATTTGGAAAAGCATGACTCAATTTGTCCTTTCAAGATAATTCCATGTGAGCAGAAGTGTTCAGATAGCATTATGAGGCGTGCAATGGACAGACACTGTATCACTGTTTGTCCGATGAAGCTTGTAGATTGTCCATTTCATTCGTTAGGTTGTCGATCTGCTATAGCACAATGTGTGATCGAAAAGCACTGCGCAGATGATGTTCGTTCTCACTTGTGGCACTTGCTTAAAGGCATGTACAAGCAAGCATCTGGGGAAGATCTTCAAAGACGGGTACAGCAAATTATACAGGTCAGTTTAGCTAAAGCATTCACTAGGAGAACTCATTAGATAAAGTTTTGTTATATTCAATGTTCAAACATATGGTTTCTTGTTTTAGGCATCACCAGGCAGCAGGTTAGCAGAGGCCCGGGATGTGAGATCTCTAAACTTTGTTGTCAAGGATATTGAAGCTAAGCTAGGGCCGTTTGAGTTGGGTTCTGTGAAGAAAAATAGCACAGAGACTCTCGCCAAAAACAACGGTGGGAAAAATGTTGCCACCAATGCAATCTATTAGAGATATTTCTAGAACAAATAGCTTTAGATTTTTCAATGTTAACCTTCATACCTGAAGCTTTACAGAACAACTCCAAGGTGTGCACAACATTCTGAACTTGACTTTTCTTCGCTTTACAAAAAAGGAGGAGGTCATCTGCAAACATTAAGTGAGAAACTCTAGGTCCCCCTCTAGAAACATCCACACCATCCTAAATACCCTCGTCAACTTGTTTGGAAATGAAACACGCCAATCTCTCCATGCACAAAACAAATAAATACGGAGAAATTGAATCTCCTTGCCTGCCCTCTGCGAGGTTGGAAGCTGTCCAATCTATTCCCATTCCAAAGGATGGAAAGATTTGAGGCCTGAACACAATTCATTACAAGCCGAATAATTAGAGAAGGAAAGTCAAAAGATTGAAGAGTGTGCTCAAGAAAATTCCAATCAACTCTATCATAAGCCTTTTCTAAATCAATCTTAAAAGCCATAGCTCCTTTTCTAGACTTTGTCCGCTTAAGAAAGTGAAGAACTTCTTGGGCGACAATAATATTATCAGGTGCTCCTCTACTATGAATAAACCCTCTCTGAGTTGGGCTAACAATCTCATTCAAAAATGGTGGTAATCTATTAATCAGCACTTTAGTCACTAGCTTAATACATGATTATAAAAATGAAGGATGAAAATAAGCGATATTGGTATCTGTTTCTTCATTTTATTTTTTTAACGTACTTATAACAATGGATGTTAGATATAAATCTAATTGAAAAAAATTATATAAGGTTCACAAATTAATTAAACAGTCAAAGACTACTAATAATATTGTAGAGTTAGAAGATTTGGCAAAACAAAGAGATCATAGATACAAGAAAATTGGAATGGAGGTTGTGACATTCGGCCAGCTAAAAAGGCGAATGTTCCTTCAAAATTCACAAGCACAAGCATTGTTCAATTAATGATTCACATTGTTTGAAGATCGCAAATTCGGTAAGCTTTTTTTTTTTTTTCCCTTAATTCTTTTACATTATAATTTTGAGATGTTGAAAACAATAATAATAATTAAGAAGGGTCACTTTACATGAATAATAATAACTCGTGTCTGAATTTTTCGCATCAAATTTGGAAGGGTTGCCGAGGCTTCAGATTTAATGGCATTGGTTCTGTTTGTAGAAGGTTTGATTTACTCAATTCAATTAGGTTAAATGTTGAGAAATCAGAAAACTGAGATGTGAAAATTTGTTGGTTGCTATAAACTACTAGTTCGTTTAGCTACCGATCTATAATTTCATCTTAGACTTGTTAGGTTTTAGTATCTTAGACTTTTTAGGTTTTTAGTAAATGATGATAGCATCTGGAATTTCAAATTGTGCGATGTCTCTTCAATTTTGTGCTTTATATGCTTATTTCTGTTGTCTTATAGAATAGGATAGAAATTAGAAATTACTCACCAGACAGCATAAGAATGATGAGTTAATAGAACTTTGAATTTTTCATTTTAGGCATATCAAAGAGTGTAAAATGATATGGTATTTCTGAAGCTTCACTTTTTTCCTTTTCTTCTTCTAGAAATTAATAAGCATGAATCCGCCCACGATAGACTTCAAGGTGGATCTCAATTCAGAGAGGGTTGAAGAAGAGAAAATGGAAGGGGGTTCTATGCTTTATTGTGATCTTTGTGATACAGAAGTAGTTTACAAGTTGGCGCAAATGTTGCTTCCAGGGCTAGCAACTTCCTGTGTTGATAGCACAGCTGGGAGCTTCAAGACTCCTGGTTCAGTGGCTGTTGATTTGAGAAAGGAAATGATAATCTATATTACGCAGAGAAGCGAAACGTTTGTCGCTGAGTCTATTGTCTTGGATGGTGGTCCTAATGGTGAAGAATCGGATCATCCTTTTGATATCATTTCTAACTTCGTTGATGACTTTGCTATTTCAAAGAGGAATTTATTTACCCGGGTTTCTGGATTGCTACTCACTGATATGAGAGAAGACAAGATTGATGACTTCATGCAGGAGATGGAACTGACTGGTTTTTGGCCACTGGAAAGAAGAGAAACGATTGCAGAGGCGATTCTAAAGAATGTTGACATCAAGAATGAATTTCATTGCGCCATGAAGTTCAGATCTGTAGATGATCTCGCTGTTCATGCTTACCATTGTAACTTCAGACCTCTATTCTGTGAAAACGAGGGATGCAATGCAAGGTTAATTGCAAAACATTTGGAAAAGCATGACTCAATTTGTCCTTTCAAGATAATTCCATGTGAGCAGAAGTGTTCAGATAGCATTATGAGGCGTGCAATGGACAGACACTGTATCACTGTTTGTCCGATGAAGCTTGTAGATTGTCCATTTCATTCGTTAGGTTGTCGATCTGCTATAGCACAATGTGTGATCGAAAAGCACTGCGCAGATGATGTTCGTTCTCACTTGTGGCACTTGCTTAAAGGCATGTACAAGCAAGCATCTGGGGAAGATCTTCAAAGACGGGTACAGCAAATTATACAGGTCAGTTTAGCTAAAGCATTCACTAGGAGAACTCATTAGATAAAGTTTTGTTATATTCAATGTTCAAACATATGGTTTCTTGTTTTAGGCATCACCAGGCAGCAGGTTAGCAGAGGCCCGGGATGTGAGATCTCTAAACTTTGTTGTCAAGGATATTGAAGCTAAGCTAGGGCCGTTTGAGTTGGGTTCTGTGAAGAAAAATAGCACAGAGACTCTCGCCAAAAACAACGGTGGGAAAAATGTTGCCACCAATGCAAATGGCAGTGAAGAAAGCACAAAGACTCCAGATTTGGTAAATTCATCACATAAAGCTGAAGTCAGTGCTGAGAAGAAAAATAGTGCAGAGACTGTCGCTAATAACAACATTGGGGGAAATAGTGTTGCCAATGCAAACGGCAGTGGAGAGAGCACAAAGGCTCTGGATATGGTAAATTCATCAAATAAAGCTGAACGGAGTCTTGAGAAGAAAAATAGCGCAGAGACTGTCGCCGAAAACGACGATGGGAGAAGTAGTGTTACCAATACAAATGGCAGTGAAGAGAGCACAAATGCTCGACATATGGTAAATTTATATACAACTGAAGTGAGTGCTGAGAAAAAAGATAGCTTAGATATTACAACCTATGAGAAGGGCAGTGAAGAGAGCACAGAGGCTTTAGATATGGTAGATTTACTAGATAACGTTGAAGCGCATGGTATCATCCATATGGATAGTTCAGAGAATACTGAGAACAAAGATGGCGAACATAGTCACATTGAAAGCAGGAAGAGCAACGAGAGGGAAACGATTCACATTGAAAGCAAGAGCAACGAAGTTGATAAACAGAATCCAATTATGGCTAGTTTATCAAATGAAGATGAAACTAGCCTTATGAACATGGACGGTGTGCAGATGTACATCAAAACCAAAGATGGTGAAGGTAATGGTGAACATAAATTCAAGGGCAATGAAGAGAGCACCCAGACAAATATGAAAAATTTATCAGACAAAGGAGAAATTAGTGCCGCAAATGAGGACAGTGCAGAGAATAGCACTGTAAATAAACATATTGAATCTAATAGCTTTGAAGATGAAGATAATGAACAAAGGATACAGAATCCAAAAATGGAAACTAACGGTAATGCACAGCACAATGTTAACAACAAAGATATCGACAATGAAGATTTAGAAGAAAAACTACAACTTCAAGCTTCAAAAGTGCAACATTTATCAGATAAAGCTCATGTCATGGATGATAAAGGATATGCTATGGAGAGTGATGTCAGTGAAAGGCAGATATACAACCAATCAAGTTCATTAGACTAGAATTCNNCGATCTTTTTATTTTTGAGCTATTTTTTCTTGCAGAATTAATATTCTCCAGTTGAGTATTGACCATTGTATCTTTTGCAGACATGCATCTGCCAATAATGTTGAATTGTTTCAAGGGGAAAAAAAAAAGAAGAAGAAAAACCATGGCTTCGTGTTGGAAAGATAATAATAGCCATATTAAACATTTTCGGTCTAAGCAATACTATTGGCAGAATAGTAACTTATTTACTATCAAATGTAGAATTTAACTTTATGTTAGAATGTTCTATCCTTTTTTCTAGTTTCATTAGAATTGATGGCAAACTCATTTTTCTTCACTAACTATTTAACTATATCTTAGACAACCTCCCAGGAAAATTGAACAGAGTTGAAATCGCTAAACATCGACGGACGATTAGTGTGACTTCTTCAGATTGGTTAGCGAGCTAAACCTAGTCCATGAGATTGGTGTCGTGCACTAAATCGTCTCTAAGATTCCAATTGCACCAATTAAGTCCTTGAGATTGACAAAAGTGTATCATATTAGTCCCTGACCCATTTTTAATTAACGTGATGACATGACTTGATGACGTGGACTATTAGTGACACGTGTCACTTCATAGTTTAGACACGTGTAATGGTAGGATAATATGGTGACCAATAACACGTGGCATGCTAATGTGGATGGTTATGCCACGTGTCACAATGCAATTTGGCTATGTATCCATTTGTGCCATGTGTCACAATAATATTCATTCACGTATCATCTATTGTGTCATCATTGTAGATGTACCAAATTAGTCCCTCATTTTGTATTAAGTGGCTCATTTTAGTCTCTGAAATTGAATATCGTGCACTAAACTAGTCCTTTTATCAATTTTTTCTCCTTTTTTTTTTCTTTCTATAAATTCAAAATTTAAAATACCTTTAAATTCATTAATTTCAATTCTATATTTTCACATGTTATTCAAATACAAGTGCTTATCTTTTATAAAATATTTTTCTCTTGCGGATATCCCTAACCGCCGTCTTGGAGTTGACGTGAAGGCATTTCAAGCAGTCTCACTACCATCTCCGACCTCTTTCAATACTTTTATAAAATATTTTTTCTCTTGCAGATACCTCTAACCGCCATCTTGAAGTTGATGTGAAGGCATTTCAAGCGTCTTCACTACCATTTTCGACCTCTTTCATCTAGACTGAAGAGGTCGGAGATGGTAGTAAGGACGTTTAAAATGCCTTCAGTCTAGCCCATTTACACACAACGAAAACGTGTATTTCATAAGAACAAAAAAATGTTTATTTTAATTATTAATTTCTTGTTAAAAACACATTTTTTTATGAAAAATGTGTCTAATCAATCATATAATTCTTTTTTTTATAATAACATACTTGTATATTACAAAATTTACCAATATTAAATTATTATAGAAAAAATTATATAATTAAAACTAAAATCT
>NC_029790.2:133639756-133642963 GCF_000816755.2 Arachis ipaensis | reverse complement strand
CGTATTTAAACGATATTGAAAAAATAGAATTGAAATGAGTGTATCCAAGATATTAAAAATTTTAAATTAAAAAAATGAGAAAAAACTGGTGAAAAGACTAATTCAGTGCGCGACATTCAATTTTAGGGACTAAAATGAGTCACTTAATGCAAAGTAAGAGACTAATTTGGTGCATTTACAATGATGACACAATGAATGATACGTAGGCGAATACTGTTGCGACACGTGAAAATAATGGACACATGGCCAAATAGCATTGCGACATGTGGCACAATCATCCACGTCAGCATGCCATGTGTCACTGGTCACCACATCATCATACCATTACACGTTGCCAAACCATGGAGTGACACATGTCACTGACAGCCCACGTCATCAAGCCATGTCATCACGTCGTTAATAGAAAATGGGTCAGGGACTAACATGGTATATTTTTATCAATCTAAGGGACATAATTAGTGTAATTAGAATCTGAGAAATGTTTTTAGTTTACGCCAATTTCAAAAATCATTTTGGAGTTTAATTCGAGTTTTAGCATTAGTCTCACTTGAACTAGGCTCACCATGACACCATTAGCCTTCACTTTTTGTTGTGCAGGCTCTTTTTGATGATGACACGTGTTTAAAATTATTAAATAGTAAATATTTTGCAAATCAGTTTTGTTTTTGCTATTGAAATTAAAAAAGATGAGTTGTTAATGAATTCTGAATTTAAATTCAAATTTTAATAACAAAATAAAAATATTATTTTAAATTTTATTTAGTTATTTAGAATTAATTTTAAAATAAACAATTATTTCTTGCATCATATTACAGGATAATGTGGTCATCTATTTTTTTTAATGGCAATTATTGTTGAATAAATTAGTGTAAGAAATTAGAGTAAAATATATTTACCAATCTAAGGGATAATGATTCATTTTTCAAAAGAATAAATTATTGAATAACAAAAATTATTACGGTTTCTTTTCACACAAACTAATTCTCAACAATGTTGTTCCAATAATGTTACCAAGAAATATCAACCAAAGTAATAATTTTTGTAATGATATAAATCTATATAAATTTGAAAGCTTAGAAATTATGTCATAAAATATGAACTTTTGCCAGGTACCAACATTGGTCATTTTGTTTTACTTTAAAAAATGAATATAATGCCGACAAATAAAATTATCCCAAGTAAATTTTAGCAAAGACAAATCTCCATATAAGTATTGCTATCGATGAAAAATTATTCTACTTTAAAGACATTATTTGTTTTACGATATTTTTCAATTCGGCAGACCATAAAGACAAATACTATTTTTTTTCACGGCATTTTTTAGCTCGGCATGCTGAAGACTAATCTATCACGGATTAGAGCTTCATTTAAGGGCCTGCTGCTAGCCAATGGGTTACTACACACACAAGACGGAATTCGAATCCCTAATACTTACTTAAACAAACAAGTAAGATGACCACTCAACCAACTCAAATTGGTTGAGACAAATACTATTTAAAATCAAGCGACAAAGTACAAGTTAATGTAAGAAGTTATACAAAGAACTCGAACAAAGTGACCTTAATGAGATCGGATAAAAAACTAGCGGTAAAAGTAACTTAATAAAGACTAACTACTCGAAGTCAGCGCTGTGAAAAGAAACTAATAACTTATAGAGTTAAACCCCAAAGTGGTCCCTGAGATTCACGGTTTGCACCAATTTAGTCCCTGACTTACCAATTGCACCATTTATGTCCCCGACTTTATAAAAATTGCACCAAAGTCGTCCCTAGCCACATCTCCGGGCAAATTAATGAACGCCGGCAGTGACCTGGCGCCCGCCCAACCTTCTTTCTTTCTTCTCTTCTTCTCTGAAACCCAGCCCAGCCCGCAGACCTTGACACCAACCTTCCGTCCGTCCGTCCGCCCTACCGCCGGCGACCACCGTCGCCAACCCTCCCTCCTCCCTTCTTCCTTTTCTTTCTTCCTTTTATTTCGCTAACACCAAACAAGGAATGAATTCTAAAATTCCAGTTCAATTTGGTGTTAAGCAAGAATATTCACCAAGTGCATAACCAAAATTCAATCTCAATCATCATAAAAACTTATAGAAAACTGCACAATATGAGTTACAATGCCTAATGAGAACAAAATTTGAAGCCTATGATGATCAGACATAAGATTTAACTTTCAGGCAATTTATCGAACAGGTTGTATGCATGATTCATAAACAGCAATTTCAGTTTAATGTAAGCATCAATCAACCCAAAAATTTCAACCAGCCAATACACATTCAGTCCAGAAACATAAATAATCAACTATCCTAAGTCTAACAAGATCAGTAAAAGCAGAATCAAAAGGCACTGAAATAAAAAAATAATTAGAAAAAAAAGAAACAGACACAGAGGATGGAATGGAACCTGCGTTGAGGAGTGAAAAAAGAAGATAGCGTAAAGAGCGGAGGTAGTGTCGTAGCGGCACAGAGTTTCGCCGCCGCTGGTGGTTTTCACCGGAACTGGAAAGTGCAGACAGAGGTGGCGCCACGAACAGGGTTTTGCGTACAGGAGGAAAGAAATGGAGAAATAGGGAAGAAAGAAAAGGAAGAAGGGAGGAGGGAGGGTTAGCGACGGTGGTCGCCGGTGGTAGGGACGGACGGACGGACGGAAGGTTGGTGTGGAGGTCTGTGGGTTGGGCTGGGTTTCAGAGAAGAGAAGAAAGAAAGAAGGTTGGGCGGGCATGGCTTCTCACCTGGCCGGCGTTCATTAATTTGCCCGGAGATGTGGCTAAGGACGACCTTGGTGCAATTTTTACAAAGTCGAGGACATAAATGGTGCAATTGGTAAGTCAGGGACTAAATTGGTGCAAACCGTGAATTTCAGGACCACTTTGGGGTTTAACTCATAACTTATAACTCAACAAAGTTGCTGAGACCCGAAGTCGTGCAAATTATATTCAACTCGAAAAATTTAGCTTCATTTCAAAAGGGTTCTTTGACATACAAAAATTCTGAGCATTACTTTATAAAATTGTGGAAATAACTAAAATAAAAGGTAAAAGTGTTCAAAAAGCTACCAACTATTACAAAAAAAAATTTAAGTGTTATATAAAACCCACAGATCAATCATTTTAGACATCTAAAATAAGGAGAATTCAAGATTTCTCATCAAATAGCTGGTTGAGATCCTCTCCCGTAACAACATCCTTTCCCCTAACACGAGAAGTCGAAAG
>NC_029790.2:133636424-133639714 GCF_000816755.2 Arachis ipaensis | reverse complement strand
TATGTGAGTGATTATTATTATTATTATTAGTTATTTGTTTGTTTTATTACGTTAGTAAATAATATTTAGACTAAAAGAGATAAAAATATAATTAAGATTTTTTAATTTGATTAAAAAATATCTTGTAAGCATATTCAACTTTTATATATATTAAATATAATAATATTTAATAGTATAGTATTTGTTATAACAATGACTAAAAATATTAACTCAAATGAGCAAGATTAACCTAGGTATATTGTTCGAATCTCAAATCTGAATTTGCTTCATTATCTTAGGACTCAATAGTCAACATAGATGAAGTCTACGTATCCCATCTTAAATTGGCTCAAATTAAATTTCTGTTGTTAGTTAGAGATGATAATGGATATTTGTGTGGGCGCGGCGGACTTCCTTTTTCTCGTCCTTTACTCCTATTTTAAAAAAAAAAATCCTTTGTCTCCTCTATATCTTCGTCGCAAGTCCGTATTTAATTATTCTCTTAGGGAATGCAGATACTCATAATTATCTATAGATAATTTTTGAATTTTTTTTTAAATTAACATAAAAAATCATAATATGATAATCATAAAATAATCAATTCAATATAATTCAACACAATTCATAATATATTCATTATGAAAAATAACATTTTAAAATTAAAAATATGAAGAGTACAGTGTTAATAGCAAATGAGAACTTAAAATTATATGTAAGCAAATTAAATGATGTATTTAATGTGATTTGCAAAAAAAAAAAATTCTTGTTATTCAAATATAATATACGTTTTATTATATTGTACGGAATAATATTAGTTCTAATTTATATATTATTATTATTGGATATTAAAAATAAACCGTGTTTATATTATTAGTATTTTTCTGACCTTCTTCAATTCTAACTGTGATTAGGTCTAAAAACTCGTTCACCTCATTAGAAATAAATATAATCTAATAAGTTTTTATCTGATGGTGTTATACATTGGAATAATCATAGGAGAATTATCTTTAACGAGTTAATGGTACAATGTTTAGTCATCACAGGAGTATTTTTACACAAAATTAGCAATCAATTATGCATGACTTCTAATGAAAATAATATATTCAACATGAATATTGTTTATTAGGTAAAAGATAATAAATTGGCAAAAAAATTATTACAATGAGTATACTCATTTTAACAAATATTCTTCTATCCAATACTATAAAAAAATCAATACACTGGTCACCTTAATTACTACAGATCAAACTTTCATCGGTAGCGATAAGATGCTTAAATTGAGTCATTTCTAAGCTTTAGTATTCATCAAACAAACAATCAATGAAGCATTCATCTATGCCTTCTCTTTTTTAGTACATTTATACATAAAAAAAATTATACATAAAGAAAAAAGAAAAAAAAAAAAGAAGAGTTGAAATAATAAGAGCTTTAAAAATGATGATTTTTAGAACAACTCCAATGAAAACAATTTTAGATATCAATTTTGATCTGTACAGTAAATGAACTCATTTAAAATTGAAACTTGCATTGGATAATAGTATGAGTAAAGAGATACCATATCACTTTACAACAACAAGAATGAAATATTGCCACTTGTTTAAACTCATCCATTAAATAAACATTAATAATGTTACTGTAATGTTGTTTTATTGTAACATTGTAACAAAGACTCAATTAAAATTTACTCAAATAAATTAGATGTACTTATTTATACTTTTCATTTTATTACTTTATTTTTTATTATCTTATCAATTTGATAGAAAAATAGATCCAAATCAATTTAACGTAATTTTTTATAATTATTAATTTCATAATTTTATACTTTTATTTTAGTTACATTTTCACAATTTAATTAAATTTATTTAAAATAATAAAAAATTTTAAAATTTAAATTAAAATGAAACTAAGTATTGGAGTAATAAATTTTACATTAAATTTTAAACCAAGTCTTATGATATATAGTCCACAAATATTTATGTGGTATCTTGTGAAACCTAAAATAAAATAAAATTAATATCAAGTATTAGAGACGCTCTTATAAATTTGTTTGGCCATCTATATATAAAAGACTAGAAGTTCATGATTATCTAACAAAATTAATTTGTATTTATTACATTCAATTTGAATAAGCAAGATATCATCTTATTTTAATTTTGTTCTTAATTCGCATAATTTGAATTTGACACAATAGATATGATTTGATTTGATTTAATATGATTATTAATTGAAAATATCTCAGTTGCATATTAATTCATAGATTTATTATTTTAATGACTAATAAATTTATCAAATTAATTAATTAATATATATAATTAGTATAATTAATTTGGTTTAATAAATTAAAAGAAATAAATTAAAAAATACTACCAAAATAAATTGATATAAATTATAATAAATTATGTGATATTTAAATATCTAATCAAATCAATTAGTTAATATAATTAATTTATCGTAGTAACTTATATTTAATGAGTTAAAAAAATAAATCGAAAAAAATTATCAGAAGCATGCCACATCAGCTTCATCATTAGGTGTAGAAACCCGATTTTTATATAATAGAATAGATCAGAAAAATAACATTCAGATGTGCGCATAGAAGTTATAAGATATAATAATCTCATAAAAATATATATGTATAGCCCAAGTGAAAGATTGTTAGGAAATTATTATTTCTTAATATATTTATGGGCAATACATATATTAATTATAATCACGAATTAAATAATTTCAAAATGACTTATATAACGGTGATCTCATTTATTGTCATAAATGTTTAATTAAATAAGTTATTATTACTTTTGATTTGGATAAATGAGATTAAAACTAGAGATAATATTTTATTTGGATTTTAGGGTTTAATGAGTGTCACACTCAAATATAAATAATGACTTCAGAATTTTGGTCTCCAACGTATCAAACCCACCTCCGTAGCTCTTTTCCTACAGACAGAAGATTTTGGTTGACAAAAATTAAAGAACCACAAAAGCCAAGCTCTCTGATCTCAGTCATACTCTCGAATGAAGGGAGGCTTCTGCACTCTCAGTTATATTTTTTAATAATTTAACATGGATGATCTTGAGGTTGAGAAATCCTAAAATTTTTAAATAAAATAGAATTTTTATTCAATCAAATAATGACAAAATCATTTTATTGAATTAAATTATATTAATGTGATCATTGGATGATAGAGAATGTTAGAAAAACAAATAAATAATATTTTAAGAATATAGAAATATTAAATTGTCATTTCAATTTACTTTTTTAATCAATGACAATAAATATTTTAAATTAATTAAATTTTAAAAAATGAT
>NC_029790.2:133630377-133636385 GCF_000816755.2 Arachis ipaensis | reverse complement strand
TCAATTAGAGGTTGACCATTGAGAATTGAATATAATATTTTTAAATTTGTATTTTCAATAAAAAGATGTATTTAGTTTTATCCATCCTAAATAATTCTATATTCACTATTTCTTATCCATCTAAATTGTAACACCCTACCACACAGAGCTTTACACCTAGAATGTAAAATAGAGGTGGCGATGCACTACGACCTCTAAAATAAAATATATAGTATAATAATTGAAAGGATTTAATATACGAGGAGTCTTGATGAAAATATAAAGCAAAAATCGTAAAATATAAAAGCACAACGTTCAGAAAATGTGGTTACTTGCGTACGAAGAAATCTAAAGTCCACTATCATAATTATACAAAAGATAAGAGTAGAAGATCAAAGGTACAAAATAACAAGTTCCTAATTCAGCTTGCGAAACTAAGGCTGGCCGAAAAATATTTATGTATATATACACATAGTCCCAAGTCCCAAAATGCACATACATAAATCCTAGTTCTCCATAAAACCTCTAAAAGGTACATAAAACAAGCATTCTTATACACAAGAGGAGAAACTATAAATTTACATATAATAATATCAAAATAACAAAAGAAAACTCCAAAGTAAACCACTTCGCCGCAGAAACTCTAGACACCTACCAATGTGCCTCTCGACCTGCATCTGAAAAACGACAACACAGTATGAAATGAGAATCGGAGGTTCTCAGCATGGTAAATGTGCCACGCACATAAGATATAAGGTCTTGGGAATGCCAGAGGCAATTTTAGAATGCCAGAGACAATCCTATAATGCCGACATTCAGATTATAAAATTTAAGAATTAAAAGTGAAACCATAAATAAGGGTGGTTTTCTAAAAATTCCTAAACTTAACCAAATACTTTAACCTAACCCTCCATCATCCTCTTTCCTCCAAAACCTCCATCACCAGTATAATCACATAGACAAGCAAGCAGACAATAACAAACACAATTAGGACACAAGTAATGCAAGGAGCACGTATACAAGTAAGCATATGAAAGTCACATAGGCATTCCCAATTAAAGCATGAACAATCAATTCAAGCAATATGCTTATGATGCATGCCTGTCCTATGGCTGTTTATATCAACTGTCGGTTACTTAGCCATCCCGACATGTCCTGGTAGCTAACCATGGACAGTACACCAAACACGGAGCAAGTGGGACAACGTCGCAACCCTTGCATCTTACCCACGTACCCGGAGCAGGGGACAACTTCACTCTACCTCTTATCCAGGTGGCATATAGCTCTCAACTCGGAGCAAGCGGCGACAGAATTTCACCCTTGCATCTTATCCGGAGCTTTAAACTCTTAACCGGAGCAAGTGGATACACCACTGCATCTTACCCGGCAATCTCGCCTCTTACCTGGAGCAAGTGATTAACACCACTGCGTCTTACCCGGAGGCACATCATAATCAATTTCAGTTTCATTATCATTATAATTCATTCACAATCATCTATAACCAATGCATAATCATCCTTTACAACCACGGCATCACATATACTTCAGTTCTCTGCATTTTTCATACAAAATTCATCATTTTTCAACCTTGTTTCACCCTCAAGTTATCACTCTTTTCTAGTTCCATCTCATCACTAGGCTTACTAACAAAATCTAGGACCAAAGGAATGAAAATAGAGGTTTTGAAGTTTAAAATTAGGTTTAAAATTCAAAAACCAGATTTGCTAAAACAGGGGCCATGCGTACGTGTGGGCGTGAAAAATCTTTGCTCGTGTACGCAAGCCCCTGCTCGTGTACGCATGAATCTCAACCTGAAAGGGTTGGTCGCGTCGCGAGCAGCTAGGCGCGTACACAAACCCCAGCTCACGCGTACGCATGGAAGTACGTTTTTCCAAAAGTTTTGCTGAATCAAAAACTGCAGAATTTCATTTTGGGACACTAAACTTTCGACGCGTATAACTTTTTTTCGTTTTCAATCCTTTTTCTTCCATTCTTTGAACGGCATAAACTTCTCGGACCCAATTTTTATATAAAACAAATTCGAAATCATTTGGAAATTCGGAAGTCAAGTTATGCTTTGCCGAAATTTGGCCAAAAATTAATTTTACACAAAAGCTCCAAACCTTAATTTTCATTAACCCAAACTCAAGTCACACTTCCATTACATATAATCGGCATAGCCACCATATACCATTTATTTTACCAAAGTCATTCACAACCTGCTTCAATCAATTATACATCAATATGTACCTAGTTTCATACTTAATTCTCATGACTTTAGTCACAACATACACCAACATACCACCACAAACTCATGTTCATTCCTTTTCCTACTTTACAAGAACCAATAAGTCATCATTTAACAGCCCAATTCTAACATCAATAGTTAAGCAAAAACTCATCATTTATCATTAAGTACTAATCAATTTACATGCTCATACATTCATTCCTATTTTAAAGTCAACTAGCCTAAGTCTTCAAAGAACATTATATATTATATAAGTGAAACCTAAATCATACTTTAGCCGATTTCCACGTATTACTCAAGACAACCCCGTAAGACAAGCTCGCAAGCCTTCCACACTGAAGTTCAATTCTAACACCAACCAATTTTCCAACTAAGCTTCCAATGGCTCCAAAGACTTCATATCATACATACATACACACCTAATACAAATATAACATATTTATACCCAAAATTCAATACCCAAAGCACTTAAACAATGAATTAGCTAGGGTTCTAGGATTCTCACCTTATCAACGGGAAATTGGGACAAGACTCGACAACTCCACCAAGTTAATTTGATCCTAAACACCGAAATTTAACAATTTTCAACATCTTTACACAGGAATTTTCAAAACTAAAACTGAGAAAATCGAGGAAGAAAATGTGACTTTCTTATCTTACAATGTACCAATTTTTGCAGAGCTCGACGCCGCAGACGCGTGGCCACAAACAGTGCAACGATCGAAGCTCAGAGCGGAAAGTTACGTGGATTTAAGTCAATGCCAAGGGTTTGGAACCTTGGAAATGTTCTTCCTCTCCTCTCTTGCTGGATTCCAGCGTTCTTGCATGCAGAAGGGAGAGAAGTAAGCTGAAGCTCACTTAAGTAAGTGAGTTGGTTGAGCCCACGGGTCCGGTTCGAGTCCGATTTGATTGGTTCGGTTTGTTTGGCCCAATTTTGGGCTAAATTCTTTAAAATTGGTGTCAAAATTTTTGTTTTAATGAGCTCTATCCTAATTTAATATTTGTGATGGATTATTGTAATCATAATTAATTAAAAAAATTAAGAAAATAAAAAAAATAAAATAAAAGATACAAAGTAGAATAAAAATTTATTTCGAAACTAAAAATTTGTCAATTGTGCTAAAAATTCTAAGAATGTGTATCTTATTATATAATCAATTTTGTTACTTACTTCAACTTCATTCTCTTTGTATCCAAAAAAGTATATAGTGTCACACTTATTTCAAAAAAAATAAAACTCTTCAAATATATGGTATAATGTATAATTTAAGAACAATAAAATAAAAAATATCTATAATTTTATAATAGTATTTTAAATTTTCAATGACAATAATACAAAGAGTTTAAATCTATCAAAAGAATTCTAGATCTCAATTCAATAGTTGCCCTTTACACATCTTATTTAAATTTGAATTTTAAAATTTAATTTGTATCTTCTTTTTTTTTCTCCTAATAATATATATTATTTTTGACAAAAAATAGGAAATAAATCTATTAGACTAAAAAAATATTCTATAAAAGAATTATTATGAGGAGATTTATAATTAGAGAAGAAAATAATAAAAGTATTAATAATAATCAAGAATAAAAAATGAAGTTCATATTAAAGAATGTTAGAAAAAATAATAAAATTCATATTAATATCAAGTCATAAAAAAAATAAACAACAATTCAAGAAAACGAAAATAACAAGATCAATAGTAATGATACAAATCAAAATACATAGGAAAAAAATAAACTATTATATGATAAAACTATCATGAGTATATTTTATCATTAAATAAACAAAAGTTAACGCAAAATAAAATTATACGTAAAGAGAAAAAAATAAAAAAAAAGAGTTCAAATATCCAAAATGATAAAAAGATTATTTATACGATTTTATTATATTCAATTAATTAATATACATAATATTAAATTGTGTGATATTTAAATATTTAATCAAATTAATTAATTGATATAATTAATCCATCGTAATAAATTATATTTAATGAGTTAAAAAAAATCAGAAAACACTCTCATAAATATGCTACGTCAACAATTTTATCATTAAGTTTAAAAATCTAATTTGTATATAATAGAATAGATAGAATAGATATTGGATATTAAATGCATATTAAATGAATATTATATGCAATCAATTAATTATTACTATATAATAAATAGATATTAAATACAATCAATCATCAATTAAATAAAAATAATATTTATATTAATTAAATATATTACGAGTAAATAAAATCATCATAAATTTTAGTTAACTAATTAATATCGATTAAAGCTGAATCATTTTTTTCCTTATCCTCCTCTATAAATTAAATAGATAGATGCCTTGATATTTGGTAGCGATTAGTTAATCTTATTCTCATCCTCGTGATACAAGAAATAATGAAGAATCAGATTATGTCCACTTCTCTTATAGTTTTGTTTATTATTCTCTCTTTTGCCTCTAGTATGTATTACTAAGTAACATTACTTATCATATGTTTATGATTCATCTTTGTTATGTGTTCTAGAAATAATTAATTATTAATAAATAATAGTTTTATTGTTGCAGATGGTGGATTATTAGCAGAGGCAAAAGTAACTGTATGTCGATCGGAAATACCAATGATTCAGTGCATTCCGACGGAGTGTGAGAAAGTGTGTGATCATGATTATTCAAGTAACAAGGGACGTGCAAAAGGCATTTGCTTGGATAGAACAAGATGCATTTGTATTTACCCGCCCTTCAACGGACGTTGCTTTTGATTTGATTTGCTCCAATCATTATTATGCCTTCCGTAGCCCTTTTTTTATATTATAATAACAATCCCGTAGCTTTAAATACCACATCCTTGAATAAAAAGCATTTAATAAAAGAGCATATGTAGATGGAGGTGAAGATGGTGATGGTGAGATTTAAAGGCAATTGTTAAGGTTGCTTGTATTAACAATAAGTGAATATTCCAATGAAAATATTATAATTATCTTTGTACCAAGACAATTCTTTTATATAACGATAATTTTATTTATTGTTAAAAATATTAAATTAAATAAGTTATTATTATTTTTGATTTGGATAAATAAGATTAAAATCAGAAATAATATTTTATTTGGGTTTTAAATTTTAAAGAGTATCACATTCAAATATAAATAATGACTTCAGTCTCCAATCTATCAAATCTGCCTCTATAGCTCTTTTTCTAGCGTGAAATTGTGCGATTCAACCCTATTAAGAATATAAAAGGTTTTGGTTGACGAATATTAAAGAATTACAAGAGCCAAACTCTCTGATCTCAATCATGCTCTCAAATGAAGGGACGCTTTCGCGCTCTAAATTATATTTCTTAGTGATTTAACATGGATAATCTTGAGGTTGAGAAATCCTAAAATTTTCAAATAAAATAGAATTTTTATTTGATCAAATGGTGATAAATAATTTTATTAAATTAAATTATATTAATGTGATCATTAGATGATAAAAAATGCTAAAAAAATAAATAAATAATATTTTAAGAGCATAGAAATATTAAATTGTCATTTCAATTTACTTTTTTAATCAACGACAATAAATATCTTGAATTAATTAAATTTTAAAAAATTATATAACTAAAATTATTTCATTTATTCAAGAATTTTTGAACATACAATAGTTCAATTAGAGGTTGATTATTGAGAATTGAATATAATATTTTAAAATTTGTATTTTCAATAAAAAGATGTACTTAGTTCTATCCATCCTAAATAATTCTATATTCACTATTACTTTTCCATCTAAATGATTCTAACATTGATAGAA
>NC_029790.2:133619391-133630311 GCF_000816755.2 Arachis ipaensis | reverse complement strand
GATCTTTATCATTAAGTATAAAAATCATATTTTTATATAATTGATAAAATAGATAAATAGATAGATATTGGATATTAAATACATATTAAATGGATATTATATGCAATCAATTAATTATTAGTATATCATTTTTTCCTTATCCTCCTCTATAAATCAAATAAATAGGTGCCTTGATAATTCTATTTTTACACTAATATTTAATAGTGATTAGTTAATCTTATTCTCATCCTCATACACAATATAATTCTCGTGATACAAGGAAACAATGAAGAATCAGATTATGTCCACTTCTCTTATAATTTTGTTTGTTGTTATCTCCTTTGCTTCTAGTATGTATTACTAAGTAACATTACTTATCATCTGTTCATAATTCATCCTTGTCATGTGTTCTAGAAATAATTAATAGTTTTATTGTTACAGATGGTGGATTATTAGCAGAGGCAATAATAACTCAATGTCGATCGAAAGTAGCTATGCTTAATTGCACTCGGACGGATTGTGAGAAATTGTGTGATCATGATTATTCAAATAACTTGGGACGTGCAAGAGGCACTTGCGCGGATAACGTAAGATGCATTTGTGTTTACCCAAGCTTCAACGGACGTTGCTTTGCCAAACATCATTTGATTTGATTTCCTACAATATTGTTATGCCTTCTGTGTCCCCTTATATATTATAATATTAACTACCACATCCTTGAATAAGAAGTATTTAATAAAAGACAATTGTTAAGGTTTCTTATATTAATAAATTAGTGGATATTTCGATGAAAATACTATAATTATCTTTGTATGAAGACGATTTCTTTTGATAAGTAGATAGAGATTGTAGGATTTAATTGTATGACACATTTTGCATGTTGGCGGGATCTCACAACTAGAAGTGCCAGATCAAAGAAACGCATCACATGTGAATTTCTGCATCAAGGGATTAAGTTTAGGCACCTACTCAAATTAAGGTGTTAAAAATATTTTTTTATAAAGAACTTTGTGGTAAAAGTGTGCTTTGTTTGTTTGGTCACACTTTAAAAAAAATATTTTTATAACATATAAAATCAAATCCTACAATTCATCATCTAATAATAAAAAAAATACATCTTCACATAAAAATAATAATAAAATCTTTATGATAATATCCACCTTAAGTTTATACACCTATCAATTTTCCAGATCCACTGATTTCATACACCTCGTTGGTTTCATAAACATGAACTTATCTATTGTTTTATTTGTAATTAATTGCATGTTTTTTCTTCTCTTGAAAACCCATTATAGGAAGCTTCGGCATTAATCTGTATTGGGGCCATTACATGAAAATCCATTATCTCGCAGCCCATGTGTCCAAAAACGGGACCATATTGTAAATATCAAGTTTTTAACATGCTCATGTATATTATCTCTGGATGGTCAAAATTGAGTTAGACAAGACCTGTTACATAGGCAGTAACCTGTATCAAAAAGTACATGCTAACTATTAACCTTTCAAGTAAGGCTAATGCTAAAACTCACCCTTCAGATCATGTCATCTTAGAAGTTAACACTGACACGACTGAAATAAGCCTACCAAATTATAGAATCAAGCTCAAAAATTTATTTAGTGAAGAGTACAATTAAATAAAAAATAAAAAATAAAAATATTTTATCTTATGTATTTCACATAATAAATTTTTTGGACGAACATTTTTTTACCAAAAGAAAATCTTCACTCCATCATAACCATTTTCCTTATTATTATTTAAAAAAAAAACGTTGATTTGTGAATCAAGTCGAGATAATATACCATTCGTTAAAGCATGCAAGATCTCAAGTTCACTAATGTCACACAACAAATTGCCAACATACCGACCTCACAGTACAAATCCAAAAGTTAAGAGAAACTATCAAATAAAGAAATGGATTCCTCGTTGCAGGATGCAGTTTTATGTAAAATACGAGGCAAAAAAATGAGAGACTGAATGTTATAATACCGCATTAGCCGAATTATCAAAACTGAGCATAGCAGAAAATGTCAATCTTCAAAGATAAACAACGTTGTCAACAATACTTTAAAATAAATACTCTCCGAAGCCTAGCAATATGTAATAATAGATGATAGATTTAAGCACGCACACCCTTGAGGCTAACCATGCGCGATGATACATCTCCATGAGGTCCCCTCAATGAGGAACCACCTTGAGTCCTGCCTGAACCTCCATATGCAGAATCTTGATACCGGCCAGATCCACGTCCTGCTCGGTCCCTTGAATATCCAACCCCACCTGCTTGGCCTAAAGCCAATGGCCTTCCACCTCCACTGCCATATCGCCCACCACCTTGTCTTGTCTGAGAACCCAAGTCCTGCCACCTGCCACCCCCAGTGTTGGTTCCACCGGCAGCAGCAGCAGCATAATCCTGGCCATCCCTACGCCTCATAGGAAGATCCAGTCCACCACCACCTATTGTTGCCTCCATTGCTCTTTCATTACTCTCAGCAAGGATGGATAACTTCTCTGTTAACTGGAATGCCAATGCCTGCAACCTAGAGTGCTCCACATCCTGGAAAATAATGCAGCCAGTTGGCTGGTCCCAGCTTGCATGAAGCTCTTCATTGATCATCATCCTACTAACAATGCTATGAGTATGAGCAAC
This sequence comes from Arachis ipaensis, assembly GCF_000816755.2. Classification (NCBI taxonomy): domain Eukaryota; kingdom Viridiplantae; phylum Streptophyta; class Magnoliopsida; order Fabales; family Fabaceae; genus Arachis; species Arachis ipaensis. Next base: position 133,627,684 of record NC_029790.2, on the reverse strand, counting down.
AGAGAGATCAAAAATTTTTGTGAGTTGATCAATGCTCAAAGAATCATAAGATGATGAGAACGTAAAGAGATATGTCCTCAATGCCTCCTCCTTGATCTTATCTTTCAGCATTGCAAGTACAGTATCTCTGTTTCTGACAAACTTCCAAACGTCAAGAGACACAATGATGTCATAAGCCTTGTTGAAGTCTCCTTTGGCAAGAGCCCTTGTGGCAGCCATAACATGGTCTCTGACATTTTCAGGTGGACCAGTAAATGTTTGCTTGTCACTCACCTCAAGTAAGCGGCGGAAATTCTTACTAATGACTTTACGCTTTGCATCATGAACATTGGCTGCCATATTGGGAACTTCAAGAAGCATAGCGGTTGTAAGATGCACTGCCTCCAGGAGCTCAAGATTTATGTGCATATGATATGGCATCTGACGCCTTCTTTCCAACCTTTCCTGGAAAAGGGGGAAATAGGGTATGATGTCAAGTATAACTATCGAAGTTCTACAAATAAATAAATAAATGACGCCTTGGGAAATTAGAAAAAAAAACTATAACAATTTGCAAATATGAGCTTTTGAAAGATATAATGCAAGCGAATCATGCAGAGACAACAATGCCCATGTGTCGAGCACAAATGAAAAGCACTCATTAAAGGAAGTTTAAAAATTAAGCAGTTCTACTTTTAAATAAATAACTAAGAACTATTTCTCACAAAACAACTTGCTCATTTATTTTGGGAAGTGGGCTTGAACAAATATTTGTTGCCCTTGTTAAGTTTTGGCAGACTTATGCAAACACATCATGCAGTGCATATAATAGTTCAATAAAAAAATGGAACATAGAATTTTGCAGCTGAAAATAATCAGTTCTGCTTCTGAATAAGGAACTACAGAGCTCTATTTTTAACAACAAAAAAAACTAAATAAGCCATATGCAGAAAATAAAGAGGGGTAGATTGGGACCTGTTCTGGGGTCTTTTCATGATAACGACTCTGTGACACACCTTGTGCAAGCAACTCCTTCACCCTTCCACCAGAATAAAGTTCAGATAAACAGCCATGTGCTTCGGAAATCAACCCAACCCGAAAAGCACATAGACCCAACTGTGCCATAGCCCTGTTAAACAGTATCTGTGTTGATATGTCCATATGCTGAATGCTGTCTTGCAAGTGGCTCATGAGCAGCAGATCACGGGATATTGAGAACTCGTCAAGAAGAGCATGGTGGTATATGTCACAAAGCATTGCCCGTGCTTTAGTGCGCTCATCACCATACTTGTATATCAGGGTCACCAATATGTCCATTAGAGTCCTGCTGTTCTCAGGGAAGGTAGGTTTGCGGGGCACAAGCTCAGGAGTAGCAATAAATGGAGTGGGAATTCTTGTATCCTCAAACCCTTTCTCCTCGCCAGCCCCTTCATTATCCCCATCTTCAGCCAACTCGGCCAATTTTCTCATTGCATCATAAACCTCCTGTGGTTTGTAGTAAACGAGTTCAACCCTCCTCAAGGCCACCTTAGAAGCAGCTTTGAAATCTCCAACCCTTTCAAGGTATTCCTGGACATTCTGAGCAAGAACAAGAAACATTGGCTCATCCCTGAGTCTCTCAACATACTCACGAGTATGTGGATCTATGCACTGCAAACTCTTGAAAAACTCGGAATCTATTCTTTCCAAGAAAGCGACCAAGTTTCCCCAAATGCGAATTGGTCCATTATGGTCAGGGCCCTTCTGTGTTTCATTCTCATCTGGCTCCACGGCATCATCAACAACTATGTTAGAGTATTGCACTAAAGTGTCAAGAATGACCAGCATGTTATGCACACATTTTTTCCAAACATTAATGGGCATGTGCCCACTTAGGCCAGGGTTAACATCAAACTGGGCAGATACCACACTAAAAAGGATCTCCAACTTCTGTGCAGGTGTTTTAGCAACTTTTGTAAGGAAAGTAAGCTGCTCAACCTGCTCAAACCTTCCAGTTCCCTTCCTGCCCCTTGCTGCCACAACCTCCTTGAATTTCTTGTTGACTGTGTCCCAAGTGATCTCGCTAGGGTCTTTCATGAATTGCCTATCCATAAGTCTGTCTCTCTTGCTAAGTTTTTGGTCCCAGGGTCCATCACCAGCATCCACCTTATCATCTTCATAGTGAGAGACTTCAGAATCTGATTTCAGGTCATCTCTTCCCTTAAGCTGATCCGGCTCGATAATCTCACCATCACTCTCATACTCTTCCTCGGATTCTTCCTCTTCTTTCTCCTCCTCACTCTCAGGGCTCTCCCTGCATTTGTTAATCAGTTCCTCATATTGCTTATTGTTCTTCTTCAACTTCTGCTTCATCGAGTTCAAAGCCTTAGCATTGCTACTACTCATCTTCTTTTTGGCATCCTTATTGGCCAAAGCCTGAGCCAAAAAGTCTTCCAACATCACCAGGGCCTTGATGTAGAGACTGGGGACCTTCTCAGACTCGGTAACACGCATGACCTTCTCAAGCTGCTTGTTGATCTTATCAAAGCTCTCCTGCAAGCTCACCCAATCATTGATCTTCATGGCATTCTTCATCTGATCAACGGTAGAAGCCATCTCCTCGAATCGCTTATCCTTTGCCGACCGGACAACTCGCCGTTGGCTATCCGAGTCATCACTGTCACTCACCTCAGTTTGCAAATACTTGCTATTGGCAGCGGGATCGACCTCACCGGCCGTCGTCTCTTCAACCTCATCAAAGTCACTGCTTTCTTCCTCAGAATCGCTCGCACCCTAGTATTATAAAAAATAACGTAAGAAACGGAGTGTTCTTCAATCCCATGAAATTACAAATTAAACCAACGAGGCACTGAAATTCGAAACAAACCTGGGTCCAAAATCTTGACGCCATCGTTTGTCAAAAGCTCTGGAAAAACGAATCTATTAGAAAACAACGAAGAAAAGCGATATATGCATGCAGGCTTCCCTAAGTGTGTGCACACTCAGATGAACAGAAACAAGCGCTTACGGAATTTATACAATACTCGGATATTTATAACTGCGAAAACAGATTGGCAGGGAAAAAAAAGAGCGATTGAAAAATTAAGAGTGAAAGGATACACACACCTGAGAAATCCGGGGGAGATTAGGGTTTTGCTAGTTGATGGATTTCTGCCGCTGAAGCTCGACACAGTCGATAGGGGATTGCGGGAAATTCAGAAGTTGGGAGGAGCGGTTAGGGCACAATTTCCATTATATACGGATGGCTCTTGGGCTTCATCTTGGCCCAAAACTGTATTATTGCTTTTTTTATATTGTAACAGGGCCAGAGCCCACGAACAAAACGTAAAAAGGGCTTCTCTCCGACCCAGAAGTATCGGGTTTTGTAGACATTTATTCTGTCGGAAAGAGATAAATTGTGTATTAAAGAGTCAATTTAGATTCAACTCCAAAAAAATAAATCAATTTAGATTGGTGTATTGGTTTATTTAATTAAATATCGAAAATTCGAATCTTGACCTGTATATATATTACCTATTTGTTAACCTACTGAGTTAGAGAATATCGTAAAAAAAAAATTGCGCACTAACAATATTAAAAATAAGGGAAAGTATGGGACAATAGAATATTTGTACAATGCGTACAATGGAGGTTTAGAGAGTATTAGAAATATAATTATTAGTGTTACTTTTTTTCATTAGCATAAACTTCTGGGATGAGTGGTATCAGGATATAGTATTAGAGTTCTAGATCTAAAAGGTCAAAAGTTTTATCTTTAGTGAACCCCAAAATCAGTTTAAGTTTTTGGGATGAGTGGTTTTATTAGGGGTGTGCATGGGTCGGGTGAAATTAGGTTTGATGTGACTTAGACCCAATCTGAAATATATACCGTGCCTATTTATTAGATCCGAACCCGACCCTAGACCCGATGAAACCTATACACTTTCGGGCCACGATTATATCGGGTAAAAACCGGGTGAAAACCGGGCCGTTAACACTACATTACCTTGATACCTTCTTATAAGATAGCATGTGAAAATATCCAAATTTCCAAGACTCCAACCATTATTTGACATGGTAAAATTCACTTAGAAAAATATAACAAGAACCAACTATTCTCTAAAATTAAAGCATAACCATAATCAATACTAATATTGTCTAATAACACCAAATATTTAAATCAATATAAATAACACAATATTATGCATTAATCTAAAATCTTATGCATTTTAAATATAAAACATTAACTTATAGTCTTATAATAACTAATAACACAAAATATTAAGGTTTACAATACTTAAATTCCACATAAGAATAGCCATCATCCATCACTAATAACACAAAATATTAATTGTGTATGATGATCGGGCCACCGAGCCGACTTCGGGTGACCCGAGTCATGGCCCGGACCCGACCCGAAATAATGACCGGGTCTATTTTTGAGACCCTTACCCGATCTTAGACCCAATGAAATCACACCAAAATAGCCCATAAAGTGTTCGGGGCCGGGCCGGGCCGGGCCGTGCACACCCCTAGGTTTTATGACATCTCGATGAGTGGTTTTATGACATGAGATGTTTATTATCCCTAGTATTCGGATGATTATTATAGGTGATGTTCATTTTATAACTCATATAGCCCATTGTACACATTGTACAAATAAACCAGCAGGACTCTAAAAATAATACTACACATTCCAAGTTTTCTTGTTAACCAAGTCTAACCAAATTATTTAATATTTATCTTGGTTGGACTGGATTTATAAAAATATTTAAATCTGTATCTTTACTCTAAAATTAAATAATTAAGTAATTAATTAAATCTTTAATTATTACTTGTGCATTGAAATTTTTTTTTAATTTAGGTTAATATCTGTTACAATAAACTTGAAAATGTTAAATTGATAGCCATATAGCTTATTATTTGGTACTTATTTGTTATGCTGTTATCCAATTGACTCCGAGGACATTGCCAAAATAGCAAAAACGTATCATTATTAACATTTGCAAAACCTTTCTCTATATTTGTGCAACTTTCTTCCTTATTCTTCTCATTCATTCTTTGCACCTTCCATTGATTCTCTCACATTTTTTTTTCTTGGCTCTGGCTCTCGTAGAGCACATTTTCTTTTCTGCTCCCACCGGCACATATCAAGGTACGTTATTGACTTATTGCTATTCGAATAGGGACATTTAATTTGTTCTAGGTTTAGAAATGCCAAAATTATTGGTCTTATGATTGATGTATATATGCAATGTCCACCTTCACATTGTGGAATAATCTGCCATTGAAGATATTGAGCATCGTTTCTTATTATAGTGTGCAGGGAAGATGGTATTCAATGAATCACATATATCAAGATCATGCAGTACCTTGTCCGAGAAGAAATTCCAAACACCATCGCAAGTGTCGCGGAGCGAAATGGATGAAGCTGCGCTTAAGTTGCAGAAAGTTTACAAGAGTTTCCGAACAAGGAGGCAACTAGCAGATTGTGCAGTCCTTGCTGAACAGAGATGGTTAGTTTTGAACTTTTTGAGTGATAACATTAAATGATAAAGATGTCTCTCGTGCTTGTGTATGATACTAAAATTGAATTCATATAAAACTCAATACAGGTGGAAAGTTTTAGATTTTGCTGAGCTAAAACATAGTTCTATATCATTTTTTGAGAAGCAGGAGACTGCTGTTTCGCGTTGGTCTAGAGCAAGAACGAGAGCTGCCAAGGTAGCTTTCTTTCTTCCTTCCATTTTCTTTTTTTCTATTACTCTCACTTTTTGGGTATATCTATAAATCACTGTATCTATTATTGTGTTATTCTTGTGGTTTAAAGTTCAAGGATTGTTTTTGGCAGCTTGGAAAGGGTCTATCGAAGGATGAGAGGGCTCGAAAACTTGCTTTGCAGCACTGGCTTGAAGCTGTAAGTCTCATAGCTAATTAAAGTGATGTTGTTTAAACAAAGCTGGAAGTTAAGCTAACTAGTTGTTAAATTTAACAGATTGACCCGAGGCATCGCTATGGCCACAATCTTCAATTCTATTATGTTAAATGGCTCCAATGTGACAGTTATCAACCTTTCTTCTATTGGTAGGAAGAAAATATCAATAATGGATTATATTTTTCTCACATAGTTGATTCACTTTTTTCAACTGATGAGTATTTATCAATGTTGGTATTTATTTGTAGGCTTGATGTTGGGGAAGGCAAGGAAGTGAGTGATGAGAGATGTTCAAGATCAAAACTTCAGCAGCAATGCATCAAGTATTTGGGTCCAGTGAGTTCTATTAGGCCTTTTAATATATCTGAATGCAATTATCTCTAAATATATAAAATTTTCTATTACATAAAAGTTTGCAATTCTAAATGTTGCTTTTTGCAGGTGGAAAGAAAGATTTATGAAGTGGCTATTGAGGATGGAAGACTATTTTATAAGCAAAGTGGGGAATCTATTAATACAACAAGAGATATAAAGTGGATTTTTGTGCTTAGCACATCAAAGACATTATATATTGGGCAGAAGAACAAGGGTACATTTCAACATTCAAGTTTCTTAGCAGGTGGTGCTACACTATCTGCTGGTAGATTAGTGGTGGATGATGGTGTTATTAAGGTATGAAAAGGAAACTAAACTCTTGATTTTCATAATATGACTTTTTTGGACATGATTTGGAAGCTGATAGTGTTGTTGTTTTTACAACTCCAAAGGAAGTTTGGGCTCACAGTGGACATTATCTCCCAACAGAGGAAAATTTCCAGGAATTCATGTCATTCCTTGAGGAGCATAATGTGAAACTCACAGATGTAAAGGTAAAAGAATCAAAACACAGCATCTGTAAAAGAAATGCAAAAAGGTTCAATTAACATGTTGCATACAACAAATAATCCTTCACCTCTCATGCTAATATTCTATTTTCATTGTATCCAGAAACACGGAATAGACCATGAAGAAGAAGATAAAGCCAAAACGAACAACGGAATTTGCTTGGGAGACAATCCTTTAGAGGCAGAGTTAACTTCAGCCCAAGAACTAGTACTACCTGACATGGAAAATGAAGATTGTAATGCTGAGTTAAATTTTCATGCACCCTTGTCAAGATTGACATCAAAACTAGGATCAGAAATGGACAATGTGTCTGACAATATTGTAGAGCAAGTATACACGCCTAATGGCGACGATCCTTCTCTAGAAGAAAGTGGCTATGGGACAGCAGAAGAGTCCTTTACTGATGAGGAGGAATTCATGGTTCCGAAATCCCACTTGTTTGAAGAACAAGAAGAGGAAGAGAATGAAAGACATATCCCAAAAGAAAACATAATGAAGAGAATAGATTCACACAAAGGAATGAAGTCATGTCAATTGGGCAATCACTTATCCACTGAATGGAGAACAGGTTCTGGTTCAAGAATTGGTTGCTTGAGAGACTACCCTGCAAAGCTTAGTTTTAGGATTCCAGAGCATCAACATTTGTCTCCAAGGAGAGGAAGAACTACTCCATCTCATAGTGTCTTACAAGCATTTCATTTAAGCCTTGCACATCTAGATTTTGTCCATGCAATTTCTGCAGCTGATGTTGAGAGTCCTAATTCCAACACATTCAGGCCAATTGCTAGCCTATGAATTAATAAGGTTGCTTCTATTAGGAACCATCATCTGGTTAGAGAAACTAGAATAGGAATTCTTTGGCAATTTGAGGCCTCTGTTCTTTTTGAATGAGGCTATTGTAATGTTTATTAGTTTATAACTTTATATAGTTTCTGTAGGTCGTGTGAATGAGAAGAGCTTGCATATTATAATTCTCATTTAGAAGAGATTAATATACTCCCAATATCATTATTGTTAGAAACAATAGCCCAAACTGGAGAAAGGATTGTTTATTCTTGAGTTGTGTAGAATGATATAATATAGAAGGGTATTTATAAGTATTAAGATAATCGAAATAATAAAGATGTAATATCCTATAATAAATATTTAGATATGTTAAATAATGCTAATTGATCCTAATTATACTCTAACAATTATTAACTGAAATATAGGGTTTTCAAAGTATATTTTTTTATTAATGCTACATATTTAAGTTTTTTTATAAACCAAGTCCAACTAGTTAAATAATAAGACTTAGAATAATGCTAGTCATAACTAATTTTTGTTATGTTAAATCAATTTGGTTGGGCTTGTTTAACAAAAAAACTTGAATGTCAATGTGTAGCATTATTCTATATAAAAAGAGAGATATTTCGATTGTATTGTTAAGAAAAAGATTATTCAATTTTTTTAAAATATAAAACCTAAATAATAAAATTTTAAATTATGTATTATTATTTAAATTATTATTATAGT
>NC_029790.2:133595709-133619372 GCF_000816755.2 Arachis ipaensis | reverse complement strand
CGAAATTTTAATTAAAAAATATTTAGATCGAAATCGAATTTAATTAAACTCATGTCCATATTACTACTAATTTACTAAAATAATTGCATTTTAGGAATCATTACAGATTAAACGATTTGTGGTTGAATTGACCTAGGAACAATTATATTGAAGTGTGAGTAGAAAACATTTTCCGTATGCAAATTGGCGTGCATCCTTGTGAACTAACAATCTAACATACAACTCCCATCAAGAAAAATGCTACCAAAACGTTGCGTTTATTTATAAGCATAAAACAATAAAGAAGGATGCGAAAAATACAAAATCACAGTTAATAAGTGAGATATAAACATAGCATTGTGTTATGAAAAATTAATTTAATATATTTTGTGTTATTTTTATAGAAAAATACAAAAAACATTAATAAGAGGCACCACTTATATTTTTATTTTTTTATTGTCTTTATTAAATTTTAATAATTATATTATTTTATAAATTTGTATGAAGAATAAAATGAAAATGAATTAATTTGATAGATAAAACATAGATAGAGACATTGAATTAGTGTATTTTGTATCTATCCTAATAGGAAAGATACAGAGACACTAAGGTAGCGTTTAATAGAGAGATATAGACAGAAAGACTGAGATTAAGAGACAGAGACTAAGAAACAGAGATTGAAATAAATTTCAGTATTCTGTTTGGTGCAAAATGGGAGATAGAAATTGAAATAAGAATAAAATTCTAATTTAATTTGTACAAAGGGTAAAATTAGAATTAATTAATTGAAATGAGGGTATTTTAGGTATAAAATGTTATTAAAGTTTCAGTCTCCATCTCTAAAAATTTTAGTCCCCTTTGTCCTTACTTTTTTGAGGTACGGAAATACTGAAGTTTTGGATATAGAGACATAAATTTTAATACCAATTTCTGAACCAACAAACATGATACTGAGTCTCAATCTCTCAATCTCTGTCTCAGTACCTCAAAACAAACGCTACCTAACAAAGACACAACTTATTTTTTATTTTTTCCTTTATTATTGTTAGTTTTTCATAATTATATTTTTCGTCTCAAATTTTTGTAATAAAAAAATGAGAATAAATTAAATTTTCATAATTTGTTATAGTTTATCACCAAACAGAATACAAGAACACAATTTTGTGTCTTTGTTCTTTATTTCTTGTCTTGTCCTGTTCTCAGAAAGAAACGCAGCCAACAGGTCAAAGACTAATCCGTTGCTGATTTGAGTTTTATTTAAGAGTTTGCCACTAGCTAATGATTTGCTGCATGCACAAGACAATATTCAAACTCCCCACACTTGCTTGATTTTTTATTACACATTGTTTGGTTTGATAGGAAATGGGTGGAAAGAAAATGGATGGAAAGAAAATGATATTTTTCTTTGTTTGATTATGAAGGAAAATAGGAAGGAAAGAAAATTTTTGTATGGGTCCCACTAAAAAAAATTTCTTTCCATCACAAGCAAGAAAATAAGAAGAAAAGTGCTATATTTTTGTGTTTCCAATACTGCCCTTAGTTATATTATTATTAGCAAATATTAATATAAATTTAGTTTTAATATATTATTATAATAAAAATTTATATTTAAATATTATATGTATTAGATAAATAATTTAAATCAAATATATAAAATTATAATATTTTATAATATTTATAAAATATAATAAAACATGAATAAATAAAAATATTTATACTTTATTTTATGATAAGGGTATTAATGTAATTTTATACTATTATGATTTTCTTTCTTCTCACTTTTCTTTCCATCCAAACAAAAGAAAATTTCTTTCTATTTTCTTTCTATCTATTTTCTATTCATCCAAACAACACACAAATAACTTAACTTTTCTTTTCATTTTCTTTCCTCTTATTTTCTTTCCTTCGATTTCTTTTCAACATCCAAACAAACCCTTAGTGTTACAAGGGTATTTTAGTGTTTTTCTTCTTTGGTTTCCAGTTTTTTTTTTTTTTTTTTTGTCATTTAGTATTTTTGGTTTTTTATTTTTACTTGAATATTTTTGTTTAAAAATGCCATTTAACATGGACTAACCCTATGATCTTTTGGACCACAAAGTTAAATGGGCCTGGCCCAAAAACAGCGTTCGTGAAATGGGATCCAAAAAGCGATTATATAACAAGTCCAAAAAACAACGATTATATAAATAGCTGAAACTAGGGTTTATCTCACAACGGTGGAGCTGCAACAAGAACGAGAGAGCTTTGAAGCTTAGTGCCGCCTCCTTCTCCTCTTCCTCCTCCACCACGTTTGTGCGACAAGTTCGATTCTCCTCTTCCTTCTGTTATTCCTTTGATTTCTTCTTCCTTTATGGATACTATAGAATTTTAAATATAATCAATATAGTCTTAGAGTTTAATCCTAAATCTTGTAACATGAGAAAGCAATCTAATTTATGTTTGCAATAGCTGATCAGGTTCATTAGGGTTTCCGCTATTAATTCAGTTCTTTTCAAATAGATTGATCTTCCGTGAAATTTCTTTTTTTTTTTTTTTTCTTTGAAAAACCTGAATTACTTGTTACCATGTATAGAGTTAATTTTGCGAGCGCAATCGCTTCGAACCCTAATATTATGATTTTGCAGGATGGATTCTGGGATTAAGCATGCTGTTGTTGTGAAAGTTATTGGCCGTACTGGATCCAGAGGTCAGGTGACTCAGGTTAGAGTGAAGTTCTTGGATGATCAGAACCGTCACATTATGAGGAATGTGAAGGGACCAGTTAGAGAAGGTGATGTTCTCACCCTGCTTGAATCTGAAAGAGAAGCAAGGAGGTTGCGTTGAAGTGTTTTCTTTTGTTGCCTACAAATGCAGTCAAAGTAATGTTTTCTTTGATTTTTGTTAGTCAGTGAATCCCCAATTATAAGCTTTCTTTTTATGTTTTTATTGGACCTATTTTTCCATTTGAATTTTGGCTTAATGTGTATTAGATTTATATGAGAGTATGGATTAATGTGTTTTGATTTCTATATAGTGTGTTTTCATATTTAATTCTCGATCATACATGTGGCCTAAAGTCTTATATATCTATAACACAGCCATATAATGTAATGATTTTGTGACCCCCTGAAACAGTTCAATATCTTCAACCAGTTTGTATGGGTTTCAGTTTAGTAGTTCAATTTATTCTCTTATCTCAATCTTAGTCTTAACTCCTTACTATTCCTTTCGTGGGATTCAAGTTTTGAAAAATGGATTTGTCACTTAAGTGGATATAACATTAATTTGACAAAAGTGCTTTACGCATATTGATTTAAACAATTCTTTTGACTATAATCATTACCAGAATAAGTGAGAGTACAATAATTTAATTTGATGAATAATCAAACTTGATTAGAGTATCATAATATTTGTATGAGATGTCAATTTCTTCCATGTTATGATCTACATATCAATACATGCTTCGTATGCTAGTATTTTATATTTTGGGTAAAGTACTAAATTAGTTATCTACGTTTGAGCGAAATTCTGTTTTGGTCTTTAAGGTTTAAAGTGTCTTATTTGAATCTAAAAAAGTTTTATTTAACTTCAATTTAGTCCCATGAGGTCAAAGATAAATAATTAACAAAATGTCTTACATGGCAGTAGTATAAGAACAATGTTAATAATTTGGAGATTAAGTACAAGTTCTAGAGACACAAAATCAACTGTGATGCATCAATACATGTATTTAACATTTTTTTTAGTTTTATAGAAAATATTTCATTTTAATTATAAGAAAAATGATAAATAATGTATTGATGCATCCACGATTAATTTTGTGTTTCTGGAGTTTGTACTTATTTTCTAGATTATCGACTTTTTTCTTTTAGTTTGTACTTATTTTCTAGATTATCGACTTTGTTCTTTTAGTTATGTATGACATTTCGTTAATTATTTATTTTTGACATCCAGTGGGACTAAACTAAAACTGAATGAAACTTTTTTGGATTTAAATAGAACATTTTAAACTTTAAGAACTAAAGGGATTAATTTAATACTTTATCCTATATATTTTTATTTTCCTCCATTCCAAGTGTTAGCATGATAAATTGATAATAATGTTGCCTAGCTGGAATTTGTTCGAAGGCCTAAAGTGTTCAGGGTCAATATTGTAGAATTGGAATTAAAAATATAAGCGTTTCTTGTTTATTCCTTAAAAATATAAGTTGTTGAAAAATGTATTGTCATCATATCCGCCTAGTTACAATTCGGTTCTAACTTGAGATATAGTTAGGAAAATGGTTATATTTTAAAATTCGAAAACAGGAATCGAAAAAAGATTTATGTCTAAATAATGCCAAGTTATATATGTCTATAGGGTTGAATATTCCCAATGTTAGCTCGGTTTATAAAGATTTCCCCCAAAAGAGGATATAAAAATAGAAAAAATTTCAAGTGTACTAGGAACATTAATTTTTTAGTTGTTTTAACCGTTGATTTTAATTAATATATGATTTAAGTATCGTTTTTGTCCCCCAACGTTTGGGGTAAATCCTATTTGTGTCCCTAACGTTTAAATCGTCCTATTTGTATTCCTAACGTTTGTAAAAGTGATTCAATGTTATCCTGTCGTCAATTATACATAATGAGCGCTTGAAGTTAGAATACAAATGTCTGGGATAGAATCGATGATCTACTCCGAAAAATAGCTCATCAAATATTGAAACTAATTCCTACAACATTTACATAATTCACTTTTCTAGGGACATAATTGAATCTAAACACAAATAGTGTGTATAATATTAAAATCGAACACATTCAAGTGAGACTTAATTGAGAATGAATACATCCAAGTGAGAAATTGACAAATATAATCTGATTTGTTAGTATAATTGGTAGTAGGATAACATTGAATCACTTTTACAAACGTTAGGGATACAAATAGGACGATTTAAACGTTAGGGACACAAATAGGATTTACCCCAAACGTTGGGGACAAAAACGATACTTTACTCTTAATATATTATATATATTTTTTATAATTCAAATCAACAGTTAAAACAACTGAAATACGAGTGTTCCAATATGCTCTAATTTTGAGATATATCACTATATTCACTTTTTTTTATTTGAGTTAAGCGTCGTAATATCTTTTACAAATATTCATGTTATTGTGTTCAATTAGCTTACCGCTGAAGTATTCCTCAATAATCAATGAAAGAGTGACTATCTACCCTTTAATTTCCATTGTCTCACGACATTTTAAATTAATTTTTTATAGTAAAGTTTGTAATTAGATTTTTATATAATATTAAACTTTATAATACATCTTTTCTGGTTGTTATTTTTCATAAAAATACAATAGTTATAGAATATTTACTTTTAAAATATCCTATAATTCATCCAAACACAAAAACGAATTAATTACAAATTTTCAAACCATAAAAATTTAATTAAGAATGTGATAAAACTATAATGAACTAGACAATAATCTTTTCACTCAAGAAGACCACCTAAACCCGGTAAGAAATTTTTAGGGTATAAGGTTGGTCTCTGTCTTGGGAAAAGCCATCTTATATGGGCCGACCCTATGATTTATCCACAAAAACAGTTGTTTGAAGTTTTTAAAACTTTAATGGGCCTAGCCCAAAAATGTTATTCCTTAAATTCTATACAGTTTTTGGGATTCAGAAAACGATTTTATAAATAGCTTAAAACTAGGGTTTATCACACTACAGCGGAGCTGCAACAAGAGCGAGAGAGCTTCGAAGCTTAGTGCCGCCTCCTTCTCCTCAAGTTCGTTACTCTTCTTCCTTCTCTGATTCCTTCGACTTCTTCGATTTATCTAACCCTAACTCACCCTATCTGTTGAACAATTTTCTCTTCAGCCATGGCTGCTGCTGCTGCTGCTGCTCCTCCTCCTACCGAAGTTGATTCCACACAGCTCGACGTTAAGCTTTTCAACAGATGGAGCTTCGACGACGTCCAGGTCCTCCATTCTCATTCCCTTCCGTTCTTGTTTTCCGTTTTCGATCTATTAGAATAATGTAGGTTCTGTAATGGCTTTTTTGAGTTGAATTTTGTTCTGTTATTACTACTATTTTGTATTTATAGGCATTAAACAATATCTGAAATGTTAGATTTGTTTTGGAATTCTGTTGTTGTATTCAGGTGACTGATATCTCCCTGGCTGATTACATTGGAGTCGCGCCGTCGAAGCATGCGACGTACGTTCCCCACACCGCCGGTAGGTACTCGGTGAAGCGTTTCAGGAAGGCACAGTGCCCGATCGTAGAGAGGCTCACTAACTCCCTCATGATGCATGGAAGAAACAACGGTAAGAAGCTTATGGCTGTTAGGATCATCAAACACGCCATGGAAATCATTCACTTGCTTACCGACCAGAACCCTATCCAAGTCATCGTTGATGCCGTTATCAACAGGTAGTGATTATTTGTCTGTAGATCTATGGATTTTTATTGCTATGGCTTACTGGATAAATTTGTTAATGGCTTAATGCTAGGCGAATGTGTAGTGCTGTGTGTGATGAAATTGCGGGAACTGAAGATAATTGTTCTTTATTTTTGCTGTTTTGCCTTAAAATTCTGCTTGGTATTGTGTTTTGGATTCGGAGAATGGAATGAGGATTATTTGTTTCCCTATTGGTTTGATTGCTTGAATGATGGCTATTTTGTATTAGCTCTATCTGACCATTCTCCTTGTCCATTATGCATCGTTTGATTTGAAACTTTAATGATATAAAATATTATCTTGTTAATTGACTGAAGAACAAAAGAGCATTAGTTTTTATGTAATGTTTTTCTCTTGATATGTTTTTATATGGACTGTTATAATACGTTTCTTTGTTTTAGTCTGATAGAATTGGGAGGATGAAATGATGTTTAGTTTTTTTCCCTATTGGTTTGATTGCCTCAATGATGGCAACTATGTATTAGCTCTACCTGATCATTCTCCTCACATCATTTGTTATTATTGCATAATTACTTAGTTGCAGTTGAAAATATATCTAGTTCTGAATTTGATGCGTTTTTATTTTAACTTTTTATGCAACTGGCCATTGTTTAAAATGGGTAATTTTTAAACAAAAAAGTTCAACCCGATATAATCTGTACTGCTGGAGAATCAAATGATGATTAATTATTTCCCTATTGGTTTGATTGCCTGGATGATGGCTTCTTGTATTAGCTCTATCTGATTATTCTCCACATAAAATTTGGTTTTGGATTTTGTTGTTATTACTTGGGAGATTGACTCTATTGCTTTTGTACTAGTGCATTCTGCTGTTATTTCTGTACTATGTGTAATTTTGAAATAAATTTCAACTTAATGAAACCTTTAGTACAGGAGAATGAAATGATGATTAATTGTTTCCCTATTGGTTTGATGGCCTGGATGATGGCATTTTGTATTAGCTCTATCTGATCATTCTCCTAAATTATACTAGTTCATGGGATTGTAGTTTTTCTCCCCTTGTCTGGGAAAATTTTTTGCTTTGTCATGATTGATTATGTAAAATTCTTCTGTGGAATACATTTTTTTTTAACTTTTAAATATGGGTTGTTGCTTGAATTTATTAAAGTGCTCACATTTCACCAAATTCATGTTTCAGCATTTTCATCAAAGAGAAATTCTTTGACACTATTAAAGCTGACTTATATGAATTCTATCTTCTTATTCAGTGGTCCTCGTGAAGATGCAACTCGTATTGGGTCTGCTGGAGTTGTTAGGAGGCAGGCTGTTGATATCTCGCCTCTTCGCCGTGTCAATCAGGCCATCTATCTTCTAACAACAGGTGCACGAGAAGCTGCTTTCAGGAACATTAAGACAATTGCCGAATGCTTGGCTGATGAACTTATTAATGCAGCAAAAGGTTCATCGAATAGGTAATCTATAATTTAAATCTATTAATATAATAGGTGCAATTCTTTGTCTGTGTAGTGACAGGAAAGTTACGTTATTACATTTACTCTTCATCATACACTAATGAATGCTGAAATTAATATTTCCATTTCAGCTATGCTATCAAGAAAAAGGATGAGATAGAGAGAGTCGCCAAGGCTAATCGTTAAGCCGCTTTTGGAAGTAGCCTTAGTGATGAGAATTATTTTGTTTTGTTTTTTCAGCATCATTTATTAAAAAGAGGTGTTATTCCCAAACAAGGTGGATATACTTTTGCGTATGGTCTTTACTCGCTATTATTTTGCTGGATTTACATGTCATGAACAATTTTGTTGCTTCGAGATTTTCGTTTCCAATGTCAGTAGTCTACTAGAGTTTCTTGCCCCTGCTTTCTTTAATTATTACGGAATTGTTTAGTTTATCCCCTGATGGATTTCAAACCTTGACCTAATTTTATAATCATAGTTGTTCCTGGAAAAAAAGTTCATCATTATATTGTGACATTAGGTGTGCCCATTGATTCATAATCATGTCGTTAGAATCAGAACTACAAGTTATAATAGCAGGAAACGAATAATCTCAAAGCAAATGCCTAATGACTTAACAATTAACTTAGTCTTTAATCTTACCACGTGTAACGAATTGCTCCCCAAGAGCACATAATAAATTTAAGTATCTAATCTGTTAATCAAAGTGGAAATTTAAAACATGGACTTTCAACTCAACAGATTGTTTTGTAACAACGTTTTCAATACAGGCTTATCGAGTGGTATAAGAAGTCTTTAAAAAAAGATGAGTTGCATAATTTCAGTTAAATTGACATTGATGTCATTTGATTGAAACTCATGTATAAATAAAAGTTGTCATATTTTCAATTTTTATTATTTATCAATAATTCAAAATAGTTTAACAGTAATTTGAATAATAAATAAAGCATTATTCCAGTGGTCGATGCTATAGATTAAAGTCTTAAGGGGTAAACTATTATTTTGGTCCCCTACGTTTGGGGTGAATTCTATTTTAGTCCCCAACGTTTAAACTGTTCTATTTAAATCCTAAAAAGATTTGATTTGCATCAATCAAGTCCTTCCGTTAAGTGGGTGTCAAATTATTGACGCCGTGTCCGACGTGACAAAATTGGCAGTTTGGCTGTAGTTAACAGTTGGAATTGGAAGCAGGGAAAAAAAAAGGAAAATGAAATGCTGCCCAGTCCAATAAGTAAACCCTAATCCCCAAAGTTGAATCAAAATCGTCTGCTGAGAATGAGAATGGCTACCCAGTCGTCCTCCCAAGGTTCGCGTAGCAGCACCAAGAGTCGTGGGAGAAGGAGGACTTGCTTCTGTGGAGAGAGACCGGTATTGCGCACGTCATCTACAGCGGAGAACCCAGGAAGAAGATTCTGGGGCTGCGTCAACTTTCAGGTGAGTCTCATCTTTTCTGTCTCCTGTTTGAAAATAGCATTGGGTGTTAGTGTTTGAAGGATCTGAAGTGTTTGGTGTGTTCGTGCTGGTGTGTTCGTGTTGGTTTGGTTGAGAACAGATAGGAGATGGATGCGATTATTTTGCTTGGGCAGAGCCTGAAGGACAAGATCCACAAATTCAAAGACTGAAGAACAAAGCAAGCTCGTTGAAAGAAGAACTGCAGAAAGCTGAAAGGAAGTTTGCATTGGCACTTGGTGTTGGAATTGTTGGATGGACACTGGCTGGGCTGCTGCTATGTGATCGACTCAATTGAGGTTTAGGGGGTTAGCATTTTGTTTATTTTTGCCATTCTGTTGTTGTCCCCTGGTTTGTAGGGAATGTCAATTGTTTAGGGATTGAAAAAATTGACATACAGTTGGGTGATAACAGTAATGTAAAGAGAATGAAATTTTTTTGTGGCTGTGTCTGTAAAGCCATTTGCTGTAAACATTGTAAGGTTTTTGATTGAAATGAATAGCAATGAGTTCCTGTATTGTGACATACATTATTTGGCTATGTACAAGTTTATTTCAGTTTTATCTACTAATAAAAACAAGGCTTAATTTGCCAATTCACATAACCTTTGCTGCTGAAAATTCATGTAATTCATTAGATAATGGAGAAGTCTTAAAGTAGCTTCTCTTAACCATAACAATATCCAAACAAGCCTGACATATAACCATGAAAAGGTAACAACACAAAAGAGATCAACATAACAGTAGTAGTCTTAAAGTAGGGTGTCTGAAGTATCACAGGGACATTAGTCCTTGGTCATTGACAGATTCATTACAAAACAGATGGAATCACTAAAATCTACTATGTTCTTCATCCCAATGCCTTCCAGGCCCTAGGTGGTATTTTTGCCATGAACCTCAGGGACCTCCTTGATGGGCTAGTGACTGTTGCTATTGATGGTTGTGGTTGACTGGCATGTGCAACACAATTGGACCAGGCCCAATAGTGTCTGCAGTGGGTGCAGCAGCCTCATCACCATCTATCTCTTCAATTTCCTCAATAGTGCAGCCTTTCCTAGTAGTAGCAGCAGCATCTTTGTGAACAACAAAAAGCTCCACCATGTTGTCCCTCATTCCAATTCTAGCCATGTCCATGGCATCCTTGTCTGTGTGAAGCATCCTCAACCCTACATCTGTTTCATCGTTCAGAGACTTATACCACATTGCAGCGATATTCTCTATCACATATCCCTGTTCGAGCACTATCTCCATAGCCTCGAACCTGCTCCACCTATCTTCATCACAGTAGTCCACTATCGAAGTCTCACCCCCCACATAGTGTAAAGGTTCACCATCAAACCCGAACTTTCCCCCATGGTGTATCTTGACACTAAAATAGCTCATCTCTCGACCAAACTGTTACACAAACACAATACACTTCATAAAATTCTCACATTGACCAACAACAACAGAAATGCATAAATAAAATCACTAGGGCAAAATAAAGACTTCCAAAACAGAACAAGAAACGAATATGAAACTACAAAACAAAACAATCACACATCAACATACATCATTACATATAAACCCGCATTAAGATGAAAACCAAATGGGTTCATAAGATTTGACAATGGAATACCTGACACGATCTTCTCCCGGAAAGCAACGGTTTCAAACTCACTGCTGCTGTGGAGCTTAAACGTAACTGAACGACAATGTCACTTCTCTGGCTGCGAATCGCAATCTTTCAGTGACTAGTGGTAGAGTTTCTGGCTTTTCCTCTGCGTTTCGTGCTTCACAAGAAGAAGAAGAAGTAGAAGAAGAAGAGTCAGGGTAAGCAGCATGCGTTATGTCCAAGGGCGGGAAGGCTTACACGTTTACTAACCACTATCAACTCTTCCTTGCCACGTCGGACACGGCGTCAATAATTTGACACCCATTTAACGGAAGGACTTGATTGATGCAAATCAAATCTTTTTAGGATTTAAATAGAACAGTTTAAACGTTGGGGACTAAAATAGAATTCACCCCAAACGTAGGGGACCAAAATAATAGTTTACCCAAGTCTTAAGTGTAATAAATGCTTTTTTCTTTTCATAATTAGTCTTGCTTTTATTTACCTCTTTCAACTCGTTTAGTTTGGTCGCTTAATTTTCCCTCTCTTTTGCAATGTAACTAACTTTGAGAAGAAAATTTCGCCCAAGATTTAGCAGTTGGCAAACCTCAGAATTCTTCTGTTTCAAATACACTTTTAAGTACCTATGTATTCAATAAGGTAATAGAAACCTGTTTCTTAAATATTGTCTTATGAGCAATGCTTAGCAAAATTATTGTTAAAAACTTAAAATTGTAAAAATTAAAATTCCTTGACTTGAATAAAAAGTTTCGACGAGTTTAATAAGGTTTATTTTCTTAAGACGAGGTAAACTACGATTAATTAATTTAATTTGCCTATTTGAAACATATTAGAAAGTTGGTAAGCGTACGAGGCTTCTGGAATTGTTTGCAGTTGGATCAGATCCTCCGTACGCAACCACGAAGCAAGGAATTGAATTTCACAGATTTGAGAAGCTGAATCACGAAATCAGCAACTGAACTCTACAAACAACTCAAACTTGTTTACTTTAGTGCATGCCACGACCCAGAAACATGCGACCCAATATCGTTTCTGAGGTTACCTCTTCTCTCTTCCATTTCTTCCTCTCAATTTCAAATGAATTAGGTTTTGATTTCAAAAATTATTAGCCAATGTGGTAGAATTTGTAAAATTGATATACTTGGTGGACGCAGGCTGGGGTTTCTACTAGGCTGAATCAATATTGGGAAAGCATTCCGTTCCTCACTTCTGCTATTGTGGTTCTTTGTGGAATTATTTACTTGGTTTGTTTATTGGTTGGATATGATTCATTTGCTGAGGTATGCTTTTTGCCGTCTGCTGTTGTATCACGTTTTCAAGGTAAATCATTTTGCTTCGAATCGTTTTGTATTTTATTGATTGGATAAAGCTTAGAGTCAGTTAATTGATTTAGTGGCTTTTTGAATTCTCAGCTTGAACATGTTAAATTCAATTCTAGAAGGTAGTATAGGCTTGGCTTTAATTCTGTTGCTGTAATATTGTTTCTCATTTGTGGTTGCTTACATGTTATGATTTTCGGATGGCTTTGCTTTGTTTCTGTTTTGCATGCAGTTTACAGGATTTATACCTCCATTCTTTTTCATGGTTCACTGCTTCATGTTCTCTTCAACATGATGGCCTTAGTTCCCATGGGATCTGAGATGGAGAGGGTCATGGGTTCAGTTCGCCTGCTATATGTCACGATTTTGTTGGCCACGAGCAATGCTATATTCCACATTCTCGTAGCACTGCTGGTGGCACACAATCCTATTCAATCGTCGGAATACTTCATGAATGAGTGTGCTATAGGCTTCTCGGGAGTTCTGTTTTCCATGATTGTTATAGAGACAAGCCTGAGTGGAGCTCAATCTCGGAGGTTGGTTATATAAATATTGCTGGTACAGGGCATTAACCACTATTGAAAAAGTCAGTTTAATATGTTAGTAATCACCTTTTCCTGTAAGATAATTTGGTTGAAACCACATATAGGGATATACTTATGCTACTTAAAATCAGATAGGAATATTATCATGGAGTAGAAATGATGCTAATGAGATTTAGATACCAAGTGTAACTATGACATCTATATTGTTTTATAAATAGTCACAACCAATTTAGATGGAAATGTTTTTTCCTCACTTGTTTTTCACCATAAAGACAGTATACACTTGATATATCATATATCTGATATCTTAACATCTGAACTTATTGGCGTTTGCTAGTGAATTTATTAACATTCTATTTGAATTCTGCAGTGTTTTTGGCTTGTTTAACGTCCCGGCGAAATGGTGAGCATGATTTTTATTTTTGGGATGATTGCTTCATCTTGTTGATTCACTTTTATGAAAAATTGGCAATTTCTGCTTTAGGTATCCATTCCTTTTGCTAGTGGTGTTCCAGCTTCTCATGGAGAATGTCTCACTTCTTGGACACCTTTGTGGCATTATATCTGGGTTTGCATGTCAGATTTCACTATTTCTTTTTTTAGCATAATGAGTGGTTCAACTCAGGTTTTTATATTGCTGTGTTTAAATTTTCAGATACATATGGCTTGTTCAATATCCTAATACCTGGGACATCTTTTTATTCTTCCATTGAAGCTTCATCCTTGCTTGTACGTATCTTTATATGTCTGAGCTTTTTGTTTCCATTTATTGCCAGTTTGCTGTCTATGTGTTTCTGCTATCTGTCCATGTTACAACAAGTTGTAACTTTTATGTTCAAGAGGAGTTGGTAATAGTTTTGTTATACCAGGTGTGCATGTATGTATTAGCTTGCATTATTCTGTTAAATGATTGGACTTAGCAAACTTATTTTTATTCTCTTGATATGTGACTTGCTTCCTATATTTCCTTCTATTATCGAACATGAAATGTGTTTGACGAATTTGTCTGGCACTGCTTTGCTTGATTGGTGAACTGATGTTGAAGATCTTTGGTATGCTAAATTAATTCATATAAACACAATGTTTCAGCAAATATTGGTTGATTCTATTGTAGCAACAAAAAGTACTCGAGTAATTACTAATGTAATTCTGAACCTTATATTGCCTCAATTAACTACTTGATTGAATTGATGACATGGATTGATGCACTGAGAAAGTTATGATGGAATTGTACTATAAAACATCTGCATTAAATCTTGGTTTCATCCATATTTTTTTGTTTTAAATTAACAGAAAAATAGAAAAAGCATCAAATAGACATTCACCTCATGAAAATATATGCGTACATGCGATATATGTTAACCTTTATTTGTGTCTATGTCCTATTGACTTTCAGTCATCGTGTGTGAGACGTCCTAAATTTATTGTTTGCACTGGTGGAAATACTTCGGGTTATATCCCTACACATACAAGCCGAAATTCAACTTCTGGGTAAGTACTACGGTTTCCAGTTTTCACATTGCACCATGCCAGTGGAACTGGTGTATACTAAGCCTTGATTTAAATCTATGCTTTCTTGGCAGTGGAATACTTTCTGGAAATGTTTGGAGAAACCTATCATCATTGATGCCGCAAAGAGAAGTGTCTGCACAGGTATGCTAGTTATGTTGTCTTAGGTGTGCCAGTGGACTACTTGCTTGTTGGCATGAGCTTGGTTGCTATCTGAATATAAGTATGAAGTTGTGCAGAGTTCATGTGTGCATTATGTAAAAACAATGCAGTGAACAATCATTGTTTCGTATAATACATGTTTATTATAGGCTTAACAGTCTGTGTCAAAACTAGTCTGACTTTATTTACTTCCCGCAACTCTTTCAGTCACTTGATTTTTCCTTCTCTTTTGTCGTGTAACTAGTTCTTGAGAGGAGAATTTTCCCAAGATTTAAATCAGCTGGCAAAACTCAGATAGATTCCTTTGTTTTCAAATATTATTTTTATCTTATAGTTGACTTCTGATTATATATAAGATGATTATGTACTTTTCTTATCTTCAGAAGTTTACTTCATTATTGGGAATGTGTGAAATGTTACATACTTGCTTGAATGAACAATTCTAATTAGGAAGAACTAAATTGGGTTTCTTCTCTCATAAGAAAGAAGTTATTTTGTTGGGGCTATGTCAAATTGGATTGTGATGTTGAAAGCTTAAACTGTAGTATACCTGACCACTTTCTCTACCCTCAATACAAGTTGTTGTCCATTGCTAGTTTCTCTATCCATTCATGGCCATGTTATTCTCAATAAAATTTAATTGTATTCGGTTGATACCTTGAAGCCAACTGAGGACAGTAGGTTCCCTGGGAGGGGAAGGGCCCTTGGTTCTGGTCAAGGTCAAGCAGCTTCTGCTCTAAATTCAGATTCAAGTCTTCAAGCTAGACTCTTGGATAATAGCAGCCCTGATCAACCTTTAGAGTCATCTGCTCACAGCACTGCTCAACAGTTATCAGGAGGAAGGTATGAGAGATAGTGTTGAGCATACTTGATAACTTATGGTGGTTGCTTTATAAGCAAAATTTCAATATGCTGACTGCAATCATTTTGTGTCAATACTAAGATGCTTATGGTGTTAAATGTTTGATAATTTTAATATTGCCCTTTACTCTCAACATGAACAATTATGAATGTAAATGGGAACTATGCCAAAATCAAATTACAATGTTTCTCGCTTGGGCCGATTAGTGATTACTATTCTATATTGGGAAGTTTGTGTTGTTGAGTGTTGACCTGTTTGAATGTTCACTTTATTTTTCCAATTCAATTCAGGAATTCAGCTGGTAATGTAGCAACAGTGGCTGCTAATGTTCCACAGCATCAGGTCCCTTTACATTCCATTGTTACTAATCCTATTTTCTTGTGCTTCATTTGGGTATTTGATATTCATTATGTGGTTCATCTGCAGGGTGCAGCTGCTTCAGAAGAGGAGATTAAGAAACTGGTATCAATGGGCTTTGACAGGGTAAAAAACTATTTCTAATTCTTTTCCAAGATCAAGAAAATAACCTGAAACTTTGTGGCATAATTATATTCACACGTCTGAGAATAAGGTTATGAGATCAATTGTTTAATGTTATCTGTTGTTCAATCTTGGTCTGCCTCTCATATTTATTGCTGGTCTCAAAAATAAGTTCAATCTACTTTTTGACCTAAAGAAAGAATCTGGTTGAACAATATGTGGTGCTGTTGAGTGTTGTCAGGTCATATATGTAATTAAATAACTAACCATCATATTATATTCTCAAATTTGATGAGGTGTGATTCGGATTATGTGCACCAAATGTAGATTAAACCCTACAAATAAGTTCTTTTTATTCATGCATTTGTATTTGGCTGCTTTCAGACACAGGTGGAGGTAGCACTGGCAGCTGCTGATGGTGATCTTAATGTGGCAGTGGAAATACTAATGAGCCAGCAGGTCCTAATCTAATTCACTAATTTAATTTCCTGTTTTATTGAACTTCTTGATTATTTTATGGACTCCTCCATTTTCAAATTTCAGGGTTAAAATTGCAAGGCTGTTTATGTTGGATTCTGAGAGAGACTTGGCTAACACTGTTAATTGATTATCTTACTTATCTCTTTTCATTTCAAACACTCTGTAATCATGGACTCTACTACCACTAACATTTGACTGAAAATCATGCTAACACCAATTAGCGGAGTTGAACATATGTAGACAGTATACAAAGGTTGGATATGATGTTTTCCTTCAAGAGAAGATTGTTTATAGCCAAATTATGAGCCAGTCTTTTTGTACAATTATGATTTCCATTTCAGTGAATAGTTTTACTTATCTAAATTAAATTAATAGAAGCAGAAACTAACCTATTAGTAAATAAGTTATTTACCATTGTTGAACATTTTGAGTTTTATTTATATTAGTTAATTAGTATTTGAGTTTGGCCATCTCAACAGAGAGCTCTTAACTGTAAAATAAATAAATAAATAACAAACCATAGAGAGCTCTTAAAAGATGTTGGTCTCATAATATAATGCTTAAAGTTCTATATGGGAAACTACAAAAATAATATCTTGACAAAATTAATCTCCAAATATAAAAACGACAAATAAATTTCTATAGCTGATTGAATGAGAATTACTCTATGAAGCAAGGACACTTTACTGAGTTGTCGTGTCGGTGTGTCGGACACATTTTGGATACGACATTCGCCGACACTTGTCCGATACACGTGTCTGCTGTATCCAACCGTATCTTAATAAAAAATAAAAAATTTTTTTCCGGACACACTTGGACACACCTAAATATTATCACGTGTTGGCGTGTTCAGTCTTATTCTTAACATATATTCTTGAAATAAATTTAGATATAGTATATATTGTTATTTATTAAAACAAAAAAATATTTTATATTTTATATGTATGCGTGTCTCCGTATTTTATAAGATTTTAAAATTTACGTGTCAGCGTGTCCCGTGTCGGTATCCGTGTTGTGCATCATAGGAATTACTCCTCTTCCAGGTTTTTGGGATCTTCAATATACTGTTAATCAGCTTGATGTAATTTCTAAAGCATGCTGCAGCCGGCAAGTTCCTTCATTGAAATTTCCTTTCTCTTTTAATTATTCTAAAAAAAAAAAATCTCATTTGCTGGACCCTATTTATGATGTAGCAATGGTCCCATTTAATTGTGGACAGACATGAATCTCAAGTTTCAATGTAATTTTACTACAAAAAACGTCATTCCTTACATTACACGATGATGTTACAACACGGTTGACTAGACTTACATTCCCATTCTCCATTCTCCATTCACCTTCTTCTCATTCCACTTTCTTTTCATATTTGCCTTTACAGTTTTCATATCCTTTACTTACTCACAATATGAGTATTAGTTTTGAGACATTCACGTGGAAAATCCAAAACTTCTCTAAACAGAACACCAAGAATCTACAATCCAAGGCTTTCCGTATAGGACATCATAAATGGTAGTAGTACACTTCTTTAATGTTAATTACTACAACTCTTTTAATTTCGTTAATTATGGTGTGCTTCTTAATTATCTTAACAGGAGGATCCGTTTGTATCCATTAAGGAGGGACGTTAACCATTTCTCGTTGTATTTGATGGTTGCGGATTCTCTACCGGCTTATGGTTGGAGCAGAACCACATATTTCAAGTTGGTTGTTACAAATCAGGTTGATGCCAACAAGTCAATTGTAAAGGGTACACACATCCCTTTGTTTTATTTTCTTGTCCAACTTTTTGATCCATGTTATGTGCTTTGTCACTATATACCTACTTAAGAGTGGAACAACTTTGGCTATTTAGTGTGAATCCTTTAGTTGGAATACTTGAGATTTGGGAGATAGAACAATAGAACTAAAACGGTAACAAGAAAGATTAGAGAATATAATAATGCAACTCTTCAAGGCGCGTACTACATGCACTTTTTTTTAGGCTTAATTCGTCCCCACCAGTTTAATATGGTGTGCAAAATGAGTTACTGGTGAATTTCTTGCAAGATACAATGAAGAATACTTGACTTGTTTTTGTACTCACACCGTCAAACCTTATATCAAATGATAATTTACATAATGATATTTTCTATTCTTTCTTCTACGTACAAAGAAAGCGTTGAGATAGAGTTACACAAATAGTAAAAAAGGAAAAGTATAGGTAGATAATGAAAATACTAAACAATGTGAACAATGGATATGTCAGATGTTCAATTCAATAGGTATGCAGATGATTATGTTCATTATTTTTAATTGGATGGTTATTTCTTTTAATTCGATTTACTCATGCACAATTAACAATGGCTGGATGTTCAATTCACTGGGTGTACAGATGGTTAAGGTTTAGGAAATAATTGGGGGTGGAGTATTTTTTTACTTTATTAGGTCAATTCTAGAGCTCATTGTTCACATTGTTTACAAAAATCATTGTCTACCTAACAAAACCGAAAATAAGATAAGGAGAATTTATGGGCACTAAGTATAAGCAACATGCAACAACCTACTTATAAATAAAAACATTTATTTCAGAAGATATAACTATTCAATGAGTTACAATCTCTTAATAAGTTGCAATTTTTGAATAAGTCACAACTTCACGAAGAGATGTAACCTTTTAAACATAGCTTTTCACATTTAGATTTCCAAACTTTGTTGAAGCAATTTTTCAAATTGGGATTGGCCATTTGTCATCTTACAAGAAATATTTGCTAGACTCATTCGTTTGTGTACACTCAACAACAGAAAATGTATCTATCACTCATGATGTTATTTTTATTGGATCATGGAAGTTTAACACCAGATGTTTGTAAAATTTCCCCAGAGACTCAGCAGAAGTTCAATGGAGGAAATCGCAGTTGGGGCTCAACATTCCTTACCCTGAGTGACTTCTATGATCCTAACCAAGGGTATCTAGTCAATAACACATGTATCATTGAAGCTCATGTTTGTGTCTCCGATGTTCCGCCTCATGCTATCAAATTAAGAAAAACCAGTAGTAGCATTAGTCCAGCAAGTGACTCTATCTCTATCTTGCTTGATGATCAAGAAACAGAATCAACAGATGGGAGCGAGACACTTACTTCCGCGACCTGCAGGTCTAGTCGAACCGAAGATGAAGATGAATGTTCAGATTTAACACTAAAGGACATCATAAATTTGGACAGTTTGGGTAAAGAAGAAGCATCTTTTTTTCCATTGGTGGAAGATGCCTGCATGTGGCATCCTGATCTAATACAGAGCCAGAGGAACCGAAGCGAACGATTCAAAATATGGGCATTCACATCTTTAGGCCAAGTTCTGCATTTCCTCAAGACAAGCAAGGTGAAGGACATGGATGAAGATGGATGTAATTATCTGAAAGGTTTATGGGAGGAGCTTGTTAGGTCCTCAGGATTCAACTTAACTTGGTTGGAGCCTTATGTTCAATCTGCACTGGGAATGAAGTCTCATTTGGAAAGAGCAGCGGGTATGGATGATTTAAGGGACAATGTGGTTGCCATTGAGATCAAGATGAAGAATCTGAGGGGAGAACTTGCTGCTGCAGAAGCTGAGTTTGTGGAAGCAAGGAAAGCTTTGGCTGAGGCAAGAAAAGGTTACAAAGAGATAGATATGAATGATGTGTTAGGCTATTCCATGTTTTAGGAAAACAATAGTGTTATTTGGACCCTCTTCATTCCTTATTCATCCACTTTTAGTCCCAAATCATGGTGGGAGATAGAAAATTTAGCTGCCTATTTCCTTGTATATTGTATGATATGGGATTGACTTCTACATTCGGATCCATTTGCACCAGGCGTAATCAATGTCGAAATTTAGAAGCCGGACTATGGTGGTTCCTGCGTCAACAGGACCGCCATAGAAGCCGGACTACCATTAACCATGTAACTTACCTCTGGCATGCTGAAAAATACACAGGACAATCTATTCTTAATAAATAAAAGTAGATACATAAGTTTACTCACATTACTTTGAAGCTATTTCTCTTCTTCTACTAACGCCATGTCAGCAGCAACATTGCTTATTTGGCAAAATGTTAGAATCAACTACTCAAAACTTGTCAAATCAACTATTATTTTCAAATCAACAAAAAATAAAATATACAAAAAAGAAAACTAAAAAATACAATACAATAAATTTTTAACGTATAAATACATTGAATCCATATTCCTATATTTATTATATCTTACCGTTATAAACAATTATAATCCCAACAATTAATTTATTAACTTACTGAAGGTAATAAATATTCATACTACAAATGTCATAATAATATTATTAATTATAATAAATTTTACGTTACAAGTATTCAAATTCCATACTATTTGAACTACTTATATAAGTCTCTTAGCACTGTTCTTTCAAATAACATCAAATTTAATACAAAAAATTTATTTTTGAATTAGACATCTCAACTTATTCAATGGAGCATCATTCTTTCAAGGCAAAATGATTAGAAATCGAATAACTATCCAAGATCTAATAGCCATGCAACGAGAATCTGATGATCTGGTATGACAAAAAAAACACTCACAACATGCATCATACATTCATACTTACTCAAATACCGTATACCTAATGAATACATAAATTGAATATTGGAATAGGAAAAGATCTTCACAATTTTAGCAACTATAAACGAAATTGATGACAAATTTGTATGAAACTGTGTTGAATGTGAAAAGTGTCCGAAAAAAGCATATAAAAAAAACAACTACATTTGTGGCACATGTAATCAAACTCTACAATATCCAACAATAAGGTAACTCTATATACTTTTGTACTATTTCATGGCGAAGCAAAAAAATTATTGGGCACAATTGCTTCAAATCTAATGACACTCTAGAAAAGTAATGGCATTGAAGTACCACTCCATTAAGAGATTAAGAAGAAAGAAAACTATACAAATTTAAGACATATCTTCGGAAAAAGAACATACATGCAAAGATGGAACAAACAACACAATAGAAAGTGCATCCAATTCAACAATTCATAAAGAACATGCCTTCACAAGAATCTACGACAGAAAAAAAGTAACAACTCTAACAACAACCAATAAAGAAAAAAGAAGACGAGCGCTACATAAGAAGACTAAGTCCATCAACTAAAATAAATGTAAAAATTAAACCACCAAATAAAAATGTCACTTTGTACAACTCCTAACATCCAAATCTTTTGTACTATAAATTATTTTAAATAAAACACCTTTTAAATTTAACTTTAATTTACACATATTTAATTTATTTCTACAAAATATAACAATTTTTAATTTACTGTCTCATTCTAGTATTTATAATGACAAGCATAAAAATAATCTTCCAATTATTATGAACATTCTTGGTTGGTTATGTATAATTTGACTTGGTCCAACAACTGCTATGAGGAACTCTCAATAAAAATCATGATATTCATTAACTGATAATCATGTCATGTGATTATTCTAAAATGTGAATTTGAACAAATTTGTATTTCTTTATCTTAGTTTAGCTTTGTTCATCAAATAAATGTTATCCTTCCTAAGTTATCTTTTGTGCATAAATAGAATTACTCATCTCATATCCATGTCCAACCGATAAGTAGACTTTTTATAAATGAAGGTAATACTGAGGTAGTAGCATTCAAATTCAAATATACTTAAATGACATATAATAGTACTAGTATGACTTTTGTGGTGCAAAACAATTAATTCAGCACCTACTCTTCATTTTAATTTATGCACATATAATTCTAATTGATTAAGATATATTTTCTCTCAAGTCAAAACAATTAAACTAATGCTAGAAATATATATAGGCAACTTCCATAATATTGGAAGCACTTTTCTCAGAAATTTCATTGAAGTAATACTTCGGATTATGAAACCTTTAAATTCGTTTGAGGTTCATCAATTATTTCATAGGCCCAATTTAGTTGACTTTTATTGATTTGTTGATAGCTATTGGGATTATGGAGAATTATCAGCAAGGAAAGGAGATTGAGAAGTTCACATGGGTAATTGAAAGTTTCTCAAAGAAGAACACCAAGAAGCTACGATCCAAGTCCTTCCAAGTTGGTGGTTGTAAATGGTAATAGATACTTGTTAATTGTTACATATGGTTCATATATATATATATATAGTTTGGTTTAATTACTCTGTTGGTTTTTATAATTTCTTGAAATTTTTAATTAGGTCCCTATACTTTTTTCTTTTTAATTGGGTCCTTGCACCAATTCTTTTTTAATTAAGTCTTTTTTAGTAGTAATTGGCTTAATTTTATAATCTAACTAAAAAAAATTTGGTACATGGACCTAAATAAAAGGAAAAAAAAAGTGTAGAGACCCAATTAAAAAAAATTGGTATAAGGACTCGATTAAAAGAAAAAAAATATAGAGACCTAATTAAAAATTTTGCGAAACTATAAGGACCAACAGAGTAATTAAACCATATAGTTTTATTTAATTGGAGATATTATATAGGTAACTCAATTTAGAGAAATGTTGATATTTTTTGTTAATCTCAGGCAGATACATGTGCATCGAATAGAAAAAGCAAAAGGTATGGAGTATTTATCGTTGTATTTGAAGGTTGGAGGTTCTGTACCATCATTTGGATGGAGCAAATATGCATATTTCAGTTTAGCTCTAATTAATCACATGGATCCCCAAAAGTCAGTTGTAAGAGGTATGCATGTTACATTAATCAATTACTTTTAATTTTCTTTCTTTATATGTCACTCTTGTTATGATTATTAACCTTGAATCAGAATTCATATTATGATTTACGGTAATACTAGGAAGACAAAAAAATATCCAGAACTTACTTTATTTAGTATTTATTAATTATTGAAACAATTAATGAATGTTGTAAATTCTAACCAACATTTCTATATGATTTTTCAAAACCAAAATTGTTGTATTTGGTGAAACGTCTTTTTGTTGGGGGGAGGGGGAGAGGGGGGGCTGAGTGTTCACAAATAATTTTATTTTGGGTGTTTCAAAGTAAAAAAGTAATTATATTATTGTGTCTTCTCTATCACCGTTCATAATTTATGTCATTTCAATGATGTTAATTTAAGAGAATATTGACTATTTAATTTGTAGAACAAAGAGTACTCACATAAAAATAATAGCTAAAATGTAGACGCATAAATATCAAAAAATTCAATGAATCATAGTTTAATTTTGATACATTGATCCTGTGGTATATTTACATCTGTTTTTTTGAATAACCATTCATGTGGTCAATATAAAAGATTATTATTTTTACTAATGTGATATCACATAATTTAATATACGTATAAAACTATTTTACATTGATGGTATATCAAAATTAAATTCGTATATTAAATCATCTAATATTCATCTTATAAAATACCATGTA
>NC_029790.2:133594152-133595573 GCF_000816755.2 Arachis ipaensis | reverse complement strand
GAATAAATTATTTAGCACATTTTAAAAAGATGACAAAAAGGAATAGCCGAATAGAAAGGAGAATACTAATCATATATTGATAACTAAATAAGCAGTTCATGGATTAATTAACAACTTTTTATATAAAATAAAATAAAAAGAAACATTTTTACTTCTCTTATGAAACTTACTCCTCTTATCTTAATTTCTTCCCTCTACATATTAAGGTATGTAAAAACAAGTTCGAAAAAATATAGTGCGACACCATAGATCATTAGATCTTTCCCCTTTAATTTGTTACGAGTGTTTTTCAGCTAGCTAATAAGCAAATAGAATTTGCACGCATACCCTTAATTCATTTCTAAAAGAAAATTGCGGTGTATGTAAACATAATTATGAGTTGACTTTTCACGTGAAAATATCTTGGTATACAAACATTATGTAAAATAAAATATATATTGTATTAAATAACTTAATTAAATATATTAAATCTTCTTATAGTTTTTAATTATCATCTTTATATGAAATATTAGAAGAGTTTAATTTTGATATATTAACAACGTAAGACATTTTACAACAATCGTGTAATTTTTTTAGATGACCATTCAGTTAATGTAAAAAGTAGTTATTTTTGCTGATACGTGGTTATACAATTAGATTTACTTGTAAAACTATTTTATAGGATCAAAATTAAATTCATATTAAAATGTATTTAATTTCTAATGTTTGCAATAATATATAATATTGTGCAGAGACACAACAGAAGTTCAATGCTGGATACCGTAGCTGGGGTTCAAGCTTTGTGGCTCTGAATGACTTCTATGATCCTAAACAAGGATATCTCCTCAACAATGTTTGCATCATTGAAGTCCGAATCTCTGTCTCCGATGTTGCATTTGACACCAACATTTTTAATATTAATAATAATGTCTCATCATCTACTCATCACTCTAATAATCAAACTTCAAATGAGACACTGAGCCGTTCAACTTCAACCACAACCCAAGAAGATGATGTTAATGGAATAACAACATTACAACCTAATTCAGATGATGTAGTACACTATGTGCCTACAGCACCACCTCTATTATATCCTACTATTATATGTGATGATGAACCTTTAGTAGTGCCCTTAAACACTACTACTCTTAGTGAGATTCTAGATGTGAAAAGCTTAGGAGAAGAAGAAAAAGCTTATGTTCCCTTGTTGGAAGAGGTATGTTCATGGCACCCTTCGCTGATCCAAAGCCAAATGAGAAAGAGTCCGAAATTCATTCAATGGGCATTCATAGCATTAGGTCAAGTTCTACATTTCCTCAAGACAACAAAGGCAAAGGACATGGACGAGAATGCATTCAACAAACTCCAATGTCTTTGGGAGGAGCTTCAGTTGTTCGGATTCGAGCTGAGTTGGTTGGAGCCCCATGTTGAATCTGCATTGG
>NC_029790.2:133589521-133593991 GCF_000816755.2 Arachis ipaensis | reverse complement strand
GGAGAATGTGATTGGTTTGGAGATTGAGATGAAGATGCTCAAAGCCAAAATGGCTGTGACAGAAATCGATCTTGAGTTGGCAAAGAGAGACTTGGCAATGGCAGAGGTACAAATGGGATTTGAAGAAAAGGACATGGATAAGGAACTGGGTTATGGTTATGGTTATGGTTATGTCATATCTTAATTACTTCCATATTGCACCCACCATACACAATAATTTCGTTCTGCTTATGTATCAATCTATTATATTTATAAGATAAATATTGCATCTGGTATTAAAAACAGGAAAAAATGACACAGCTCAATTAATTTACTAGTATATTAATAGGCACAAAAACTAAAAGGTGATGAGCTTTCTCATATAAATGCTTTCTAATCCTATCGACTTCTGTTATTAACAATGTTCAATAACAAATAGCTACAAATACCTTTATCGTTACAAAGAGAAGGTATATGCAGATTTTACACTCAAGCTTCAAATGGGAATGGATCACAGAATTTAAAACCTCAAAGACAGTTCATTGAAATTACCAGACTTTTATAACTAGCTATGTGCTTTCTTCCTGTCCTCTTCATGAAACACAGTTCTTCATTGGTTTTCACATCTACAATACTCTGTACGATAGTATTCCATCAATTGTTTCAACAACCAACCGGTTCATGCGCACCAAAACCAGCAAATATGATCTTGCTTTAGGACCTGAAAAGCGAAAAAAAAATAAAATACAATGTTGGTGGAAAATGTTAATATAAATTTATGATAACGGATTTTATGGAAAGGCTAATGCATTTTAATGGGTTCAATAAGAAAAAGAAAAAACAGATAAGGGCAGAGATGTAACAGTTTGACTACCTAAATCAAATGAAGGGATTTCATCTTGCCGGAAGTAGTTGCCTCCATTCGTTTTCTTCCTGAGGCTTGAATTGATTTTATCAACAGCTACAACTAAATCCTAGGAGATCAAGTTGAACAAAGAACCCCAAAAAAAAGTGTTAAATAGATCAAGTATATGCACATACGACTGTGAAGACAGACAAATTACTAGAGTTTAAAGAACACTAAAGAAGATAATCCATGTAAATTGTAAAGAAACATCTAGTTAGACACAAAGAACCTCACCTCCCATGTCGCTAGACCCTTCATGTAGCCAGGAAGACATTCAAATTCTCTTTCCGATATCTTTATAAGAGAGCTGGAAGGTTCAGCTGACTCTAAATTCTCCTTGTTTGCCTCTAAATTTAGTTTAAAAATAATACATAAAAAAAAAATCTCTTTGTGGCTTATGGTGGGATTTGAAGTATTGAAGCAAGAAAGAAAACTATTACCATCAGATAAGAAATTCCTCCCCTCAGATGCCACTATTTTGTCTACAACAGGTTGCTGCTGCTGCTTAAACTCTTGTTCCCTGTTCAACCATTGCTCAGAAAATGAGAAACTTGCAGCAATCATCTACAGAAATGTGGAAATAATATTCACAACTTTTAACTTACTTCTCAGGTTCTTGTGGAAATAAATCAGCAGCACCGGTGCAAGAAAATAAGATAGTGGTACAAATAGAGTTAGTAACAAACAATTAATCAAAGCAAAAGTTTTGTTTTCATGAAATCAACATCAACATGACCACAAGACCAGATCAAGTGACACCCCTTTTAACCAGAAAATGAAGAATATTGGAACCAAAACATATGCATGAAATTCTCACAACCAACAAGAATGCCAATGGAGGCAAGTGGCATATCAGTATCACTAACCTCCAGATGCTAACGTGGCCAGACAAGCATCTGAGAGTCCAAGTTGTTTCAAACTCATAGATTCATCAAATCTGAAGAGAATTAGATTAAGGGACAGACACCAATAAAATCAAACGGGATGAAAATATCGTATCGTCATCTAATCTTTTCAGTTTTCATAGCTTCAATACAGAATTTCTGAAAACAAAGTACAGAAATAAATCAAATGGATGAAAAATGTAAAACACAATCATATGTGAATTGATTTTGGTATCATTCAGGGTGGCAGATCAACATAACTTCACTATTTCATCTACAGAATTTTTTATTTTCATTTTTTTCAGTTCTATGTTAAAAATTGTCCAGGAGCCAAAAATCGGAGAAGGATACAAATCATCTTCGTTGAAGCTAGAATCCGGCACAGGAGCTAAAATCTCTCCTTCTTCTTCTTCATCATCCTCTTCATCCTCAAAATCTGGAGCTAATTCCCGAAAATGGAAAATTCTCAATCCAACAAAACAAAGGAAGGAAAAAAATGCAAAGTAAAAATGGAAAGAGGAGCGAGAAGAGGAAGTAAGAAGCACCTGGAACGTAGCCGTAGCTGCTCTTGAGACGATCTTCGAGTTCAAGTAGATCGGAGTGGTTTTTCTTATAGAGTTCGTTGCAGTGACCTAACAGCTCTTCGAAGGAGACGGTGCCGAACGACATCGAATCCAGGAGCTCGAGGTCGGCGGCAGAGGTGGATACGCGGCGGTTAAGAGATTGAACGAAGGTGGAAGATGCAGAATCTGCGATGAACAGTGCAATTGAAATTACAAATTTCAAGTGCTGAGATGGTTGGAGATTGATTTGAATTTGAATTTTGTGAGAAAGATTTACCGAGAGGAATGGGGCGGCGATCTATAGATAATTTGAGAGCATCGGAATTGGACTGAAGATGGTTGCAGAATGATGCCAGCGCGTTGCAGAATTTCCATATTGCATCCTCCGACATCGTCTTCTTCTTCGTTTCTCTCTCTCTCTGCAACAATTGTGAATAATGAATACCCCTTTGCAGCTCCTTCTCGAAGAAGAGGAGTTCGGCGGGAATTTCAAATTTCTTAAAAAGAAAGTAGTAAAGTAAATTGAGTGCTTCAGTTCGTGAAGCGCCTGTAGCTCAGTGGATAGAGCGTCTGTTTCCTAAGCAGAAAGTCGTAGGTTCGACCCCTACCTGGCGCGACTTAGTTTCTTTTTTCTTTTTATATTTAATTAATTTTTAATAAATTTAAAAATTAACTAATTAATCAATTTTTAGTAAAATATTTTAAAAATAAAAATAATAAGCTGTTTTATAAGATTTTGAATTTATTTTTTAATATTCTTGTGTTGTTCTTGAATATCATTTTTAATTTATTATTTATTTGTATTTAATAGTGAATTTTTTATTACCATAAGTTTTTCTATTTCTCTTTTTTAATGGATATGCACTATGGACTACAACCGTCACAACTAATTAAAACTATAACTCCCCATTATTAATTAATTTATTACATATTAATAGTAAATAAAAATATAAAACACTAACAAAATATAATAAATATCTACATAAAAATATCATAATAATAATATCAATCATAATAAATTTTAAATTATAAATATTTAAATTTCATGCTATTTTATCTATTTACATATTCTACATATGACTCTTACTACTAATCCACTGTGATTTCATTCTCAATCAATTTTTTTTAACTCTAATTTTTTTTTTTAATTATTTCTGAACTATAAAGCATCTCAAAGTTACACAATGAAACAATTTTTTTAAACAGTATTGCCAAACAAGCAGATAATTGATTTATCAAAATTTACGTAATTTGTTTATAAAAAATATTTATACCAATAAATGAAGAATAATTTATCTGCTTAAAAATAATTATATTAGATGATAAGATATAAAACAAAAATACTTATTGTATTTTTAAAACAAAATTTATGAAAAGAAAAACACTTTTATTACTTTTACTATTGTTCATACCCTATCCAAGTAGCAATAAGACAGACCCAAAGTAAGCTGTGAGGTCCAATCTAAAAGATTGGCCTTCACTGCGTGTCTGACCTCCTCAAAGAGATCGGAGCCAACCCCAAGCAGACAGTCCACGTTTATCCACAAACATAACTGCTTCCTAAAATCTCTTACCTACTTCTGGAGGAGATATCACAACAACCCTAAGATAAAGGAAAGGTTATCCACCATCAAAGATGGAATGACTCCAACGGTAGTTATTGGATTCCTACTATAGATACACTGACACACTTAGGTAAACCTAAGTTCCAATACACTAAAACCTGTTTAACCCTTTGCTGACTTAGGAATTAGAGTGTCTTTGCAGGTACCACCCCCCCATTTACTGCCACGCGTACGAATCACTTCGAACGGAGGCTCTCGCGCTACAAGCCAGAAACCACCTTCCTCCTCCATTTGGGCCTTCTGTCCTAGTCCAATCCATCTATTTCAGGTACCTACATAACAACTATTTATACTTTTTTTTTCATTATTAATACTTTACATATGTATATTTTAAGATCTTTATAATTATACTTATCTCAATATGCTATTGGTTGCTTTTTGCAATAACTAAAAATTAAACATTAACAAGTTTATTTACTAATTTTTTACTATATTTTATTAAAACAAATGTGAAAATAAAATCAACAAATAAAGATATAACCTTACACAACTTTAATATAAAAAAATTTTAT
>NC_029790.2:133571145-133589075 GCF_000816755.2 Arachis ipaensis | reverse complement strand
ACGGGCGAATCTCACTCTAGTTATTCACAAGAGCAAAAGCACTGACTTGCTATTAGAAACGCCTAAGAATTTCTCATGCTGTGTTGTCACTTCACTTGGCAGGTATGAATAATAATTAATAGAGAAAAACCTAAAACAGTCCCTAACAATTATCTCGAAAGACAATGAGGCCTTTGACAAAAAAAAACTCCAACCCGACTCCTGACAATTACCTTGAAAGGACAACGAAGCTCCTGTGCCAAAAAAAAGTCAATGTTGTTTTTTTTGGCACAGGGCTAATCAGTCCCAAAAAAAAATAAAACCAAGAGCCGGATTGGATGTTTTTTTTTCTTGGAGACCTCGTTGTCCTTTCGAGGTAATTGTGAGGGGTCAGGTGGGGTATTCACTCTAATTAATAAGTGTCCAACCATAACAAAAACTGCTTATATACATACATAAGAGTATATGAAGACATAATACATTAACCTCCCCCTTTTTGAAAGCTAATGTACATTTATAAGTGTCAAAACTATTGGAGTGGAATATTTACGAGCAACTCAAAACATAGAAATGGATTTGCACGAGTTAGGTGAATTCTCCTTTGAGTGCAGAAGCAGCTGTTTGAATGGCTCTTGCAACTCTCCAGATTTCATGTTGAATTGCTGCTACCCTTTCTCTTTCACTTGTTGCCTTTGATGATCCCTGTGTTATTGAATCAGCAATCCCAGGGAAGAAATCTAGCTTGCTTTCTTGGTCCCTTGGAGGCCCAAATACCTATAACAAGCATTCATGGATTGGTGATCAAGTCAAGTTTAGTAACATGAAAGTGATTAACTAAGTCAACTAACACAAGCACACTCACAAGATGCTTGAACCACTTTCTTCCATGAAGACCATCTGCATCAATGAAGCCTTTTTCGGCAAGGATTAGTCTATCGTTCAACGCTCGCTTCCTCATATCTACTATATCACCTGCAGTTTCTTGCAATCTCAGTTGCTGCAATTCAGAACAAAGATGAGTATAAATTGGAATTGAAATGGAATAAGAAGAGAAAAAAAAAGGGATTCTAGCACTAAAAGATACATCATTTGCAAGCATTGTTTGGTTTACCTTTGATTCATCATCAACTTGCTTGGCAGCAGAAGCAAATTCTTGAATTGACATGGTTAATGGATGTAGAGAAACTTGCTGATCTAACAAGTTGCTCAACTTGTTCTTGTAAAACTGCAAAAGTAACATCAGTGTTAGTCTTCTTTTCTTCCATATTAAATAGAAACAATTGATTTGTTAAAGAGATAGTAGCTATCAAGAATTTTTAATAAACTACTAGGTGATTATGAATGCATACCAATAATTGATTCGCATAGGAAATGTAATTGAAGGGAAGAATGGAATCGTCGGCCAGGTGAAGGGCCAGGAGTCCCCAAATTCCAGTAACTAATACAACAAAGAACAGAAGATACATCTTGAGATTACCATGAAATTAACAATATTTTACCAATAAGAAAATCACTCAAAATCGCCAGGAATTAGATGAGAAATCTAACCGGCAACATGTCGCTGAAAAAATGGATCTCCATACTCTGTCATCCAGTTATACGAGTCGTAAGCCGTGTGATAGACAGGAAAATCTGGGGGAAGTGGTGTAGGATTATTACAATGCATTTTATAGAACATGACATATTTAGGCATAGTGTTAGAAACAATTAATTTTGTATTACAAAAATTAAAGAATCTAGGGAGTGGTCTTATATATTTTTAGCCTCTGGTTATCAATGTCCAAAGAGATACAATAACAAATGGTATAACCATAGTAAATGGCTCCATAAGTTTAAAAAGAAGTACCTCTTCCATAATAAACATCAATAGATGGAACCCCTGCATGTTGCACAAATGGAGCAAAATCAGAATCAACTGCACTGAGCCTTTGAATCTGCAATCCACCGAAAAACCACACTTTTTAAAACAAACCTTGGCAAAATCCACATTAATATGATACAATATATAAAATTTTTCATCATTTGAGTTAGCAAATGCAAATAAATACTTGGCAGTAGTAACAAAAGCTTTACATTGTAGTCTTCACCAGTGACAGCCCAGTTCTCATATATTGATGCACCCTCAGAATCAGGATCCTTGACCTGAAATCAATGCAAATGCTAAGTGATGTTCAGGTATTATGATATATAAGTTTATTATGTATGCAAATGCATTTATAAATTACAGTGATCGAAAGATACCTTCTTTGTGACCTCCACGATAAGATTGTCTAGCTGAGGAGTTGAGCCAACAAAGAGGCCAGGCCCTTGAACAGCACAGTCCACATTAAGGTATGCCACAGCTTTGGGACTCAGATTGATAAGGTTTTGTTCAACCCACTCAGTGGATCCTATCTACATAAAACACATTAACCTCATTCATGATTCCAAATCATATTATTACAGGAAGCAAAATTATTAAAAGCAAAGAACTTGACCATGTTTCGATTCATTCTTCGAGCTGGAAACATCCACAAACTCAAGAGGTTGCTTGCTTAAAGGGAATCATAGTTAAAATGAGTGAATAAGGAATTACTACTACCTACCATTCCGAATTCCTCAGCATCCCAGCTGCAGAGAATGATAGATCTCCTCGGAGTCCAACCGGAACCTAACAGAATCGAAAATCTCCGGGCAATGTCGAGCAGGGCAGCTGTCCCACTGCTGGGATCAACAGCACCAAAAGTCCATGCATCTCTATGGTTCCCAAGCAACACATACCTATCAGGTTCCTCACAACCTTTTATCACAGCAAACACATTCTGAATAGTTGCCACTTTCTTCTCTCCCTGCAAAATACACACACACCAAACTTCATCATAAGGCTTCCCTTTAAAGAACTACTAAGAGAACTTCATAAATCCAACACATGTCTAAAACTACTTTGACAATGCATAAAAATTAAGGTAAGAAAAACATGTCAAATTTCCTGATTTGTAGAGAATGAAAAAAAGTCAATACTCAAAAAATGACACTTCTGAAGGAAGACTCAAAAGTGAAAAAAAGTCAAATTCCAATTACAGTTATGAAACAAAGGTACAAACAAAACAGAACACCAACCTGGTAAGAGAAATTGAGCATGGTGGGACCAGGACCAACGTGCCTGACCTTAGATCCTAGGGTACCCCTCCATTCAAGGGGCACCGGCGCACCACCCAAGGACCCCAAAACAATCTCAGCAACCTCAGCAGACAAGGGTAAAGATGGAATTTTGGGGAACCTCTTCGAAACCTCACTATCATCCAAACCCAAGGTTTCACCGCCATCAACACCAGCCCAACCAGGACTCAAAGGGTCCCCCACACCCCTCATCACGTGACCTCTCTCGAACCCATCACGCCACGTGTCACCGTCCCCGTAAACCAGAACTGCCACCGCGCCATTCTCTTCAGCTTTCTCAACCACCGCTCCCCTCCCTAACCCGTCGCCTTTACGAACCACAACGACGCAGCCGTTAACGTGCACCCCCTGCGCCCGAAGCGCACGGTAGTCCCTCTCCCTGCCGTAGTTCACGAAAACCGCCCTCGCATAAGCCGAACCGGACGGCGAGTAAGCGTGGTAAGGTTGCACTACTGGTTGTCCGGTCTGGTCGCTGAAATGAACGGGTTCGGTGAGCGGAAGGTTGAGAACTGAACCGTTTGGGAAATGCAATGAAACAGAGGAGTGAAGAGGGTAAGAGAGGAGTGTGGTGTAGGTTGTTGTGTGGGTTGGAAGGTTAAGGGACCTGAAGTGGTTTATGACGAGGCGAGTGGTATCGGCGGCGAGCTTTGTTCCGGCGAGGTGAGGGTGGAGGGTGAGGCTGCGAAGGTAGGAGGAGATGGTGGAGTTGGAAGCAGAAGAGAGAAAGAGATCAATGGCGGTTGAAGTTGAAACAGGGTAAGGGTAATAGAGGGTGTAGAAACCCAGAATGCAGAGAACGAGTATGGCCACAAAAGTTTCTAAAGGTGAAGGCTTTCCGGTGATAGTGTTGGTGGGCAAGGGAATAATCCGCACCATTTTTTGGTGGAAAAACAGAGTACACAGAGAAACAGAGGATGCTCTGTTTTGTTTTTCTTTTTATTTTTATTATGGAGAAAGAGAAAGAGAAAGAGACTAATAACTAGTTTTTATTTTAATTTAATAATAGATTCGAGGATAATGGTCGTGCATTTTTTTGCCTTTATGGTGAAAGGGTTTGGGGAAATGAATGAATGATGATGATAGGCTTTAGATGAGTCTAAAAAAATGGTTATAAAAGATTTAGCTTTTAACAAAATTAAATTATTTTATCAAAAATGGTAGTTTATTATTAGGTGGAAATTTAGGTGCAGTCGATTTCACATAAAGTTGATACCTGAGAGTCGTTAAATGATTTAACTGATTTGATTAAATTTTCATCTAACGGCTTTCAGATATTAAGTTCACGTGAAGCCGATTTCACCTGGATTTTTACCTTATTATTATTTATATAAAGATGGGAATGTGAAGAGGTGGATGACAGTGAAGGGTGTCTTCTTTCTATAATTCTATGTGCTATGTCCATGCACGGTGGAGATTTGAGTCACATTGTGAAAAATATTGTAGGCAGAAAAATCCAAAAACTCATCTCATCTAGGACAAGAAGCCTCTGTCACTACTCACATGAAAATCTTTGTTTTTGTGAAAGGACATATCTCTTTTTTTATAGATGCTAAGAATAAATAACCCCAAATCGTGGTGGCCATAAATAAATGAGATAATTTAATTTAATTTTCTTATACTATATGCCTGGTCTGGTCTCTGGTATGAAAAAGAATGAGAATCTATGTCTGAGTTAGTGTTAGTGACACTGAAGCATGCCAAAAGTAGGAGTGGATGTCCACGCCTGGGGTGAGTGGGGAGAGCATTAACTAACTGAGCATCCATTATGTCTCTCCCTCCAAAAACGATATCGGCTCTCATACTACCTGTTCATACCCTGGCCCAATAAATAGGATTACTGTGAGTACCATAAGATATATGGGCACTCTACAAACGACTGTTACGACCTTAAAAATGTGATAGAAAAGCTGGCCAGAGAAGGTCGGCTTGACAGATATCTCATAGAAAGGTCGGACAGTCATGGAAAAAGAAAGCGAGATGATATGGACAAAAGAGACCCACCACCGCAAACTCCGGAAAGACATATCCATATGATCTCAGGAGGGTTTGTAGGAGGGGGACTCACGAAATCCTCTCGTAAGAGACACCTCAAGAGAGTGTACCAGATTGAAGAGGGGTCCTCCGACCTCCCAACCATTTCATTCACAAAGGAAGATGGGCGAGGAATAATCCCTGGGCACGACGACCCAATGGTAATCACCATGATCCTGGCAAATGCCCATCTACACAGAACACTAGTAGACCAAGGAAGCTCGGCGGACATCCTATTCAAGCCCGCCTTCGACAAGCTAGGTTTAGATGAGAAAGAGTTGAGAGCCTACCCCGACACCTTGTACGGACTAGGTGACACGCCAATAAAACCACTAGGATTTTTGCCCCTCCACACCACCTTTGGAAAGGGGGAGAAATCAAAGACTCTGAGTATAGACTTCATAGTCATCGACGTGGGGTCGGCCTATAATGCTCTAATCGGCAGCTCCAACAAGTACTATGGGCTTACAGAACAACACCCCAATCCGCCACTGGAGAAACGCCCTTCCGACTAGTCTATGGCGTAGAAGCAATGATCCCAATAGAGATCAATGAGCGAAGCCCAAGAGTGATTTTCCACGACGAGATCAGGAATATACAGGGGCACAAAGAAGAGCTCGACCTGCTCCCTGAAGTCCGAGAAGAAGCTCAAATAAGAGAAGCAGCGCTAAAACAAAGGATGACTACAAGATACAACAAAAAAGTCATTCGAAGGAATTTCACCCCTGACGACTTAGTCTTAATCAGAAACGACATTGGAGTCAACAAATCTGGGGAGGGAAAGCTCGCTGCTAATTGGAAAGGACCATACAAGATCGAGGAGGTCTTAGGAAAGGGCTATTATAAGGTGACCGACTTAGGCGGCACCGAGTTACCAAGGTCATGGCATGCTTGTAATATGAAAAGGTACTACAGCTAAGAAGCGAACTCTACTCCCTGATGTACTCTTTTCCCAGCTTCATGATTTTTTCCAGAATCAAAAGGTTTTTT
This sequence comes from Arachis ipaensis, assembly GCF_000816755.2. Taxonomy (NCBI): domain Eukaryota; kingdom Viridiplantae; phylum Streptophyta; class Magnoliopsida; order Fabales; family Fabaceae; genus Arachis; species Arachis ipaensis. The sequence continues at coordinate 133,582,916 of NC_029790.2, read as the reverse complement.
CTGGAGAAGGGTTTTTAACGAGGCATCATAGTAGGGGCTAAGGGAAATAAATTATCAAAAGCCCTTAGTAGCAATAAGGTACCTCCTCAATTAATAAAGATCTTTTTTCATTTTAAATATCTCTTTTAAATTCCCTTTTTTATTTTTCCTTCTACGAAACGCGCCGATTTAAGCTCGACAAAACGTGAAAATCCCATGAACCGACCTAGATGGTCGTCAGGATAAAACGATTCAGCGGTGGTTATTGGTTCACCACTATAAATACCCTGACTTCCCTCAGGTATCACGAAGTCCAATACATTCTAAACCTGCTTATACCCTTGCTAACTTAGGCATCGGAGTGTCTTTGCAGGTACCACCCCCCATTCTTTCACACGTGCAAGTCGGACGGAGGAACACCGAGTTTCGGGCAAACGCGATAGTCTCCTCCCTCACACGTTTGGGCCTACCAACGCCATCCGGCCCACCAATCTCTGGTTACCCACAGTAACACTACCATTTAACATGAATCTGGGGTGTAAGTCACCGAACCGAAATTTACCGTAAAACCGAGCTGAAATTTATAACAATCGAATAGAAAAAAAAATCAGTTTTTTTATTTTTTTTTTTGAATTAAACTGATTGGTTCGATTTAATTTTCAGTTGGTTCGGCAAAAATCAAACCGAACCAAATTGAAGAAGTGGCTTAATAATGCATTGAAATATAAATTTTAGACTTAACAAATGTGTTTGTTTTATGTTTAGTTGTTGGAATGAGTTGAAATTATGTTGAATTTGAATGTAATGTAATGTTATTTCAGTTTATTGATTGTTTTGAACATCATTTTATTGAGATTAACTTTCTATTAGTTAGGATTTAAAAACCGAAAAAACCGACCGAACTAAACCGCTTTTAGTTTAGTTCAGTTCAATTCGATTGTTGTACAGACAACAAACCGATTGGTTGGTATTCTGTGAAAATCGAATAAATTGATTTGATTGAATTTTAGTCTAAAATTGAACCAAACCGAACCGATAATACTCTTAATGAATCATGCTAGATGAATATTACAGTGGACTACTAAAATTTAAAATTTAAAATATATATTATAAATGAAATAAACTTATGCTTTTATATATATACAAATATAGAATGATTGATTTGGTTATTAATTTTTGATGTGTACGTAATATTTTTGTATATCTGAGTTGCTTTTTACTCTAAATATATACTTACTTTGGTCACACCCTAGTTGTTTCCTTTTTGATTCTCCAACTCCAAGTTTAAGCACAAACCTTCCACGTGCGATATATTTTGTTTTTATTTTCATTACCAAAATACTTAGTAGCTCATCACAATGTGTTTTATATTAGGTTCAAATACAATTTTACAAATCAACTTCCCCAAAATTGGCACAATGTATAGAAAGTTTGAGTCCAAATACAAACCACCTTGCCCAAAATTGCAAGATTGTGGAGTGTGGGTTCAAATACAATTCACCTTGCCCAAAATTATACCATAATCGCATAAAAGTTTGGATCTAGTTTCGACTTTATTTTATTATTATTATTATTATTATTATTATTATTATTAAGCACGTAGAGACTAAATATTCTTTTTAGATTTTTAGAAGTAATATTTGTTTCATTCAAATGTTCGTGATATGACGAATTAATGTATATTTAATTTAATATATTTTAATTTTATTTATTTAGTTAATAAATTAGACTTTATGTTAATGAATTTAAGAGTTTTTTGTAATTTTAACATAATATGAGGTTATAAATATGATTAAGTACGATTTTGGTCTTTAAAGTATAAGCCGAAAATTTTTTTCGTCCTGAACCTTTATTTGCATACAAAATCATCCCTAAAGTTTAACTTGGTTTTAAAATTGTCCTTACTTTAGGGACCAAAATCGTACGAAAGTAGCGGTGGAAGCAAAGACAGAAGTAGATCGTGGACAGCTTTTTCTTCTTCCCTTCCCTCTTTTTCTTCTTCCCTTCTCCCTTCGCAAGAGCAGAAACACTCTCTTTCTCTTATTTTTTCTTTTTTTATATTATAATTTTTGAGTAAATGCCCAAAATGGTCCCTGAAATTCAAATCGGTATTCAATTCAGTCCTTTATTTTTCTAAATGACCAAATAAATCCCTAAAATTGAGAAATGTGCGTCCCCGTTAGTCCCTGCCAGAATTGCCGTCTTAACGTTGCTGATGTGGAACGTTAACTGCCATGTGGACATTCTATTAAACGACGTCGTCGAAAGGTTTTATGTGTGTTTGCATGGATGCAAGAAAGGTTTTGTGGGTGGCTGCAGACCCTTGGTAGGACTTGATGGGGCTTTTTTGAAGACCTATTATGGAGGATGGCTGCTGTGCGCCATGGGTCAGGATGCGAACAATCATGTGTATCCAATTGCATGGGCAATTATTCATATTGAGAACAAAGACAACTGGAAGTGGTTCTTGGAGCTCTTGCAGGAAGACATTGGAGATCAGACAGAGCATGGTTGGTGCTTCATCTCTGATATGTAGAAGGTAACCTAACCTATATGCTTTAATTAGATGCACGATAAATTATTTTAAGGACCATTTTGGATTAATGAACCAAATTTGAAGGACTATTTTGGAGAATTGCAGAATTTAAGAATTTAAGAATTTCAGTATATAGTAACCTATATACTATTGTTATGGCAATTGCAGAATTTAAGAATCCTTAAGCGCATAAGTTCAAAATAGAACCTGTTTTTCAATTTATTATTATATATCTGGTAAAAATCAAGAATCTGTTATTTGCTCAGGTTTGTAGGTGACTACTTTGTTATCTTGTAGGGTTTAATCCCAGCATTGCGTGAAGTTATGCCAGGTGCGCATCACCGCTTCTGTGCGTGGCACCTTTGGCAAAACTTTCAGAAACAATGGAAGGACTCACACTTGAAGAGTTTGCTTTGGAAGTGTATTAGAGCCATGACTGTCCAGGAATTCAACGGACATATGCAGTCTATAAAGAGGGTGAATGAGAAGGCGTGGGCATATTTAGACAAGTTTCCTAGGCATGCATGGACCAGGGCTCACTACAAAGACTTTCCAAAGGTTGACAATGTCTGCAACAACATGTGTGAGGTATTCAACGCTGCCACCAAACCATACAGATGTAAGCCCGTCTTGACTTTACTGGAGGAGGTTAGGAGGTATGCCATGACTAGTATGGCAAGGAACAAACTGAAACTCTCTAGCCATATGGGATACTTACCTCCGATTCAACAAAGTAGACTTGCAAAGGAAAGGCATTACAGCAGGTACTATATACCAATGTGGTCTGGAGATGCGGCTGAAGACTAATTTGGGTAATATTAGGCAATTCCAGATACCAATTTGAAACAAATTCAACCTTGGCACACATCAGCATCCAGCTGGAATGCCCACATGGCAGTTAACGTTCCACATCAGCAACGTTAAGACGGCAATTCTGGCAGGGACTAACGGGGACGCATGTTTCTCAATTTTAGGGATTTATTTGGTCATTTAGAAAAATAAAAGACTGAATTGAATACCGATTTGAATTTCAGGGACCATTTTGGGCATTTACTCTATAATTTTTTTATTATGGGTAATTTGGTTCAAACTTTTAATATTTAAGTAAAAAGGATGATTTTAAAATTGGTTTTGAACCTTATGGACGGTTTTATATGGAAAAGAAAGTCATAAATGAAAAAAATTTTGACCTATACTTTAGGTACCAAAATCGTACTTACCCTTTATAAATGCCTCCTAATTTTTTGTAGTCATCATAGACAGATTAAAAAAAAGTGTCATAAGTATTTTTTGGTTTCATGATAAAATACCATAGTGTGAAAAAATGAGGTTGAGTGAATTTCTCTCTTATTGTATAGAAAAATTGAATAAAAAGTTAAGTGATGTTTTTTTATTCAATACCCAATCTATGATGTGGATAAGTTAAGTTGAGTGAATTATTTTTTTGTTGCATAAAAAAATTGAATAAAAAGTAGAATGATTCTTTTTGTGTTCAATTTAATCCATCTCTTTTATTTTTTATTTAATTTCAATTATTGCCATGCATCAAGTGGGGCATACATAGAGAATAACCGGACTAGATGAGAATGGGCTTGAGTGCGATTGCACGGGATGTGATATACAGAAAAGAGTGACAATATGATAGCACATGTATACATGGAAGAAAGAGCCCAGATATACCACATCATTTCTTCTGGTATAGGTCCTTGGATTATTGGTATAGTGCAAAAATGGGTATCCATGTTGAAATACCTTGGATTTGGATAGATTTGGGTTACGATAAGGAGCTGATGTAGCTAGTAAAACAAGGGTTGTCTGGCTAGACAGTCTATTTGGAACTCTGTCTGGGGTTTTGCTTTGAGTGGAAAAGGACCAACCTTTCTTCTGTAAGAGCTTCTGTGAAGTGGACAATCAGGGAATGAAATGGTGTACGGAGGATTGTATGTGCTCATGGTGCAAATGTAATGGATTGGTTTGGGGAGTGATTCTTTGGTAGGTCTGGAGAGGAAATCAGCAAGTGTATTTTGGTGTCCTTTGATGTGTTTCACCTCGAATTTATAGCGAGAAAACCAGTCTTTCCACCTTAGCAATTGAGAGTTTGGCAGAATTTTTTTCTTGATTTTCAGCATTGATGGGAAAGAGGTGTTATCCATTTCCACAATGAAAAGATAAGAACTGAGGTGAAAATTGAATTTTTCTATTCCTCTTTTAACATCAAGAATCTCTTTGTAAGTAGCATGGTAATGTTTTTCAGATTCTTTGAATTGTCCACTAGCATGCACACAGTAATGTCTTATCCCATCAATTTCTTCAAGTAGCACTGCTCTCCAGAATTCATCACTAGCATCTGTCTACAGTATCCTTTTCCCTGTGCTGGGAATCTTTAAAGGAGGGGGTCTTGTGTTATCTTCTTCAGGATTTTGACAGCTGTGGTTTGCTCAAGTCCCCATGGTGGGGGGCTTCTTTTCTAGTAGGGGTGTCCGCGGATCGGATCGAATCGGATATGGCCGAAAATTCGATTCGATCCGCACAATTTTCATCAGATCAGATCGGATATGATATCCACACTTTTTAGTGCCGGATCCGATCCGATCCGATCCGCAAATTGATCGGATCGCGGATATCTGCTCTACATCCGCGTATCCGATCTGCGGATCCGCAGATCGGATACGCGGATGTAGAGCAGATATCCGCGATCCGAACTATTTGCGGATCGAATTGTATCCGCAATTTTCGGATCGGATGCGGATATTTACCGTAGATCTGCGGATACAATCCGATCCATGGACACCCCTATTTTTTAAGAGTTTTGACAGCTGACTGGTGTGTCTGGTCACATCTGGGATAAAGTCTCTGATGTAGTTGACGATTTCCAAGAATTGTTGGACTTGTTTGACTGTCATATTTTCATCAGGAAAATTGATTAATTCTTTGGCAATATGATCTCCTGGTTGAAAGAATCCATCTTCGAAGACCATCCCAAGAAATTCAATCCTTTTATTGGCAATAGAGCTCTTTTTTTATGATAGCATGATTCCCTGATCTTTGATAATTTGAGTGAATTGGGCCAGGAGTGCCTTGTGGGCTTCATCGTCTTTTGAGAACAGTAAGATATCATCAATGTAGATGAGTGTGGAGTGTAATATGGGCTCAAAGATTTTGGTCATTGCCTTTTGAAAGAGGAATGGTGCTACTTTGAGTTCGAATGGCATCATCGTCCACTGGTATTGGGCTTCAGGTATACAGAATGCTGTTTTGTACCTATCTTCAGGATGGAGCCCAATTTGTCAAAATCCAGCCTTTAGATCAAACTTGCTGAATATTTTTGCTCCACTTAATCTCTGTGTAATAACTGAGATTCTTGGTAGAGAAAACTTGTCATCTTGTAAGAAGACATTAAGTGGTTTATAATCAATAACAAGCCTCTTCTTTCCTCTATTCTGTTCGGCCCTTTTTTCAACATAGAATGCTTGGCACGCTCAGTTAGAATTAGTTGGTTCAATGAGCCCTTGAACAAGAAGGGCTGCACATTCAGCTCTTGCTAGTTTAAGATCTTCAGGGTTCATTCCTGAATGTGTAGCCTTTGTCGGGTTGACATCCTCATTCTTTTTGAAAGAGAGGCGAACATAAAATTCTGGATTCTTCCACAAAGGTGCAGGGTGGTTGAATTGATCATGACTGTCACAACAGACACTAAGGAGTAGCTGTTGGATCTCTTTATATTCTTCCGGAGCCTCTTGGATTTCAAGGATACTTTGTATTCCTGAAAAAGGCAAAAATTGCCCTCTGTAACTTAGGCCAGTAGGTTTGATATGCAATCCATGGGTTCGGAAGAATGCATCAAAGCCGAACAAAACATCTTTATCTGGGAGATAGCTTCCCAGTACCTTGAGTCAAGTAGTTTAGCCTGCAAATATTTCCAAACCAATGGATTTTTTGAAAATAAGATTGATGGTGAAGATCTCACTGTTAGTTGCTATAAACCTTTTTGAAAAAGGTGCCCACATTTCTTTTGGTAAGACATGTGGTCTTAGGACAGTGGCACAAGACCCAGTATCCATTAGTGCAACAGCCTTTGTTGGTTTGTCATAGACGGATGTCTTGACTTTTAAATCGAAATGAGGACGAGGAGTACCATCAATCTGTTTCAGTCCTAATGATCCAAGGTATCCAAGTTCTTCTTCTTCTTCTGGGAAGCTTGATCCTTTAGGAATTCTTGTTGTGATAGAGGCAATGGAGGATATAGAAAAGATTGACCTTCTTGGTGGGAGGTCTTCTTCTGAATCAGAGTCTTGGAAGACATATTCGGTTTCTCTATCTTTTCTTTCTTGTTCTTCAAGTACTGATTCAAGATCTTCTTCATCTTCGATGGAAGCTGCATCCATTAAAGACTGAAGTATTTTTATCTCATTTTTTTGTCTTATGAGGACATGATTTAGCAAAGTGGCCTTGCTTTCCACAAATGAAGCATTTGTTTGACTTAGTATGGGGTGTTCTTCTTTTGAAATAACGGTATTTTTGCTTCTTTCTGCCCCTTCTAAATGCCTTCTGGTGAAATGACTTGGTTGGTGGTTGCCAGTGTGTCTTTTTCTTTGGCTTACAATCACACGTGCTTGACTCCTTGCATTTGATCTTCAAATAAGATTTATTGCATGCTCCCTTGAGTTTGCCTGAATTTTTGTTGAGCTGTTTGAACATTTGTTGTTGTTCGCATAATTTGTCAAGAGCAGCTAGAGCCAATTGATATATTTCTCCAATGGTAGTAGTAGCTACTTCTTTGCGAAGAGCCATCATCATCCGCTGTAATTCTGGCTGGAGTTCATCTGACAAGAATGCCATGATGACTTGTTTGAGTGGCGGGTTATTATTTCCTCCTAGAGAATAATATTTAGCAACCATCTTCTTGTAATGCCTTTCCAAGACCTTTCTGTTAAGTGAACAGCACTTCATTTTAAAATATTCTTCAAAAATTTTTTTCTGGATAATTGTAATGTCTCCCAAGAATTTTTGATGTATTATTCCCAAAAACTGAGTAGGGGTACCATTAATGAGCTGGAGTCTTTCATACTCAGAAAGGTTGCTAGCCCATTCTCAGAGATTGCCAGTCATCCGATTTATGAAATCTGCAAGGACTTGTGTGCTTGAAAGATTTGGATTGGCCATGGTAGTTTCAATCCAAGCACTGAATTCATTTAACCTTTCCCTGTATCTTGCCAGTGGAATATCATCAAAGGTGAACCATTTGTTGGGTGTTTTTACTTTAAAGGATCCTGCAGGTGCAGGATTAGCTGAAGTTGCTGGTTCATCTCTTTCAAAGATTACTTCCTCTTCTTCTTCTTCTACAGGGTTAACCATGGCTATTGCTGATAGGTTTGCCTCATAGTCTTCTTCAGACCATTCAGCAGTTTCTTCACTGGATTCAGTAGTTTCCTCATCAAGATCAGATTCGTCAGTGATTTTCTCACTGCGTGATTTATTCAGAGTAAGGGTATTAATTGACCGTCCTGGAGCAGGTGACCCTTCCTTGATACGCTTATCTTTTGTAGGGACATTAAAAGGTGTTTCTTCTCTGAAAAAATTTTCTGGTTTTCAAGGAGGATGAGGCCTGGGTTGGAAAGAAGGCTGAGACTGTGGTGGTTGTGGCTGAGATTGAGACGAATAACGCCATCCTTGGGGAGAGATGGATTTTTTGGTGTTTACTTGTCTGGCTAAATGATATGTGAATTTGAAGATGGAGTCATAATTTGGGATCTCTGGTGGTGAATATGTCGAAGGAAACAAAACAGGTGAATATGAGGGATATGGTTTGGGATACATGGATAATGGGTCTATAGCCAGTGCTTAAGGTACAGCTGTTTTGCTTTTGTCCATCTCAATTTGTCGAAGTTGGGCCTTGACTTGATCCAGTTCTCTATTCTTCTTGTGGAATTATGGGCCAAAGTATCGATTATCTATATAGGCCTTGAGTTCTTGATCAAGTTGAAAAGCTTGTGCAGAGAGCCGATCTCTGAGTTCAGCCACTTGTTCTACCACAGAACCTAATTGTGCTGAGAGACCTTCAGTTTTTTCTACAAGAGCATCAAGAGTGTGATCTATCCAGAGTAGTACTTTATTTTGGCTGACTGCATTATCTGTATGCCAATTAAGCACTTCTTCTTGAGGAGTTGTTGCTTGATGTCCATGTGGAGTGATTCCTTGAGGTATCACATAAGGTCTCCTAGTGATTTTCTTTTCATCAGTTTGGGTCACTAAAGGTGGGAATTCTTCCTCATAAGATCTGAGAGTGGCAATGCATGGGATTGTACTAACTGGCTGATAAAGATAATCCATGGAGTCTTTTCGAGATAGTCTCGTCTTCCTGATCATTGGTTTCTTTCTGAGCATTGAAGCTGTTTCAGTCAAGGTTCTGAAAATCGGACCGATCATCAAACCGTTTTAGTCACTGGTTCATTGGTTTACTGGTCCAACCGGTCTAACTGTGGTTCAACCAGAAAAACCATTTTATAATAAAATAATAAATAAATTATAACTATATGAGCATAATTAAGTCACAAAATTGCATAACACAACAGCAGCATAAAAGTATTACTCTCCCAGCACTTAATACAAAATTGTGGAGTACTAAAATGTAGAATCCATCTCAATTTCCACTATAATACAAGATTGGAAAAGAAATTTTAAAGAGAAAATACAGCTACAAAGCACTTAATTAATATTAAAGTCAGGCAAATTGACAAAACACACAACCCTGAGCTAAATAATCAAATAATCATCTACAAATTTAACAAAAACACAAAGCAGCAGCAGCACAGTCGAACCAGAACCTAGAAATCAAATAACCATTCAATGATTTAAACAAAAATACAAAACAGCAGCAGCGCAGCAAAGCCACAAAAAATTAGTAGTTCGTTCCACTTGCTTCAAGTGTATTGCTATAATTAAAAATTGATACCACACAACATTACAGTTCGACATAGTCTAGTATTTCACATTATGGCATAACTAACTCAACAATAATGTAATCAAACACACCTCATGGACCTTCTCAGTCTCATAATCATCGTACAACTGCACAACAACTCGCCCGCAGTCAATGAGACCGATCATAGAATTAAATTTGCTTTTCTTTATCTCCTCACTGCAACAACCATGTTAGCGTGGAACAATCAATCATTTACTAGTTCATTGTACTTTCAAATGCAAACTCACATGGTTATCTCAACTACCGGAAGCTCCGATATCGATTCCGCTGAGTCAAGCGAATTCTCCACGAGCTTTCTAACAGTAGTATAAAGAGATTTTCCTGGCTGATATGAAATCCACATAATATAAATACAAACAAATCACAAAATCAATAGAAACATAAAAATCAGACACGCCACTCCTACATTATCAAATCCTGCAATGTTCTTGTTCTCAGCAAAGAATTCCGGGGACATTCTGCAAATTTGAACAAAGACACAAAACCATATAATCAATATAATCATTCAATGATTTGTTGATTTCAGAACAAAGAGTCAGAGAATAAAATGAAAAACGAAGAACAAGTGCACACCAAAGTCACTGACCATCAAGAGGGCGACAAGCAGGACGAATCCAATGGAGGATGGGGAGAACTTACTTTCCCATCAGGCAGTGAAATAGCAGACTCAGTTCCAGAACAAATAATCACCCTAACCTTCAAATCAATAACTATTTTAACAAAAATTCAGAAACATCATACTCAAAAATTAAAAAATGGCAGCAGCATGCTAGCAACATAACAAATCCATTTCAACAACATAATTTCAACAACACAAAACCAATGATTTACGTCATTTCAGATTCAGAAATCACTAATTATCATACATTCAAGTTTCAACACAGACTCAACAGAGCATAAAAGGGAATCACTAAACAGTGCCACTAACCTTCAACTGAGAGCAAGACGACGACGACGACACCACGGCAAGCATCTCGAACTCGAAGCCTCGAACAGCGAAGCTAGAAGACGACGCGACGACGACGTGCTGAGCTAGGGATTTGGTTTGGAACAGGGGGAGGAGGAGGCCGCGGAGGCGCCTACAATGATGAACAGCGGCGTCGAATCCGTTGAAGAGGCTAGGTTTTTGGTTTGGGTTCTGAATTCTTGAAGAAGCTAGGGTTGGTGAGTGGTGAGGGAATGAGGGCATTTGATTCGCGAAGGTGTTTGGGGGAGGGGGGTGAGTGACGCGGTGTGGGTTTGTTTTTTTAAGAACCGGCCGTTTTTCGGTCTGGCCCAACCGGCCGATTTTTTGTCAGTTTGCCGGTTTTTCAACGGTTTTGAAATTGGCGTTTTTAGGAGGAGAACCGGACCGTTTTTCTCATCGGTTCCCGATTTAACCGGTTCCCTGTTTAACCGATTCAACTGACCGGTCCAGTCCGGTTTTTAGAACATTGGTTTCAGTATCATCAGGAAGCTCAGGTCGCTTAAAGGAGCAAGGGGCCTGTAGTAACTTCTTCTTCTTTTTCTTGTTCCTCTGTCTTCTAGCATAATCTTCATCATCAGTGTCTCTCTATTGGTCAGCACAGTCACAGTCAGAATCACACATAGAAGGATCAACATCCCAAATGAAGTGGTCATTTATATGAGAAATATAAACAGTTTTCCGTTCTCATAAAAGTGCATAGGTGGATCATGTTGATCGTGAGTTGTTTGCACCTGAACAGGAAAAATCATATTAATCCTCCTAAAAGATGGTCTTCGCAGTGAAGTTTGCTAGAAAGAGTAAGGACTTGTAAGAGGGTATTCAGTGGCTGGGGTTCGAGAGTCTTCTGGAACATGAGTGAATTCTACTAATTGATCAATTTTATTCCCAAGGATTTTCTTTAAACTAGAGGGTAATAAAAATAATTTTATGTTTATTATATTATATAAAAATAATTAATAAAAATGAGACTTGACAAATATATTATTCACCAAGATCCTAGTATTAATAGTGTTAACGAACGTTTTAAAATTTAAATACATTATTAACTAAGCCCTATAAATAATCAATTTGCGTTGGTCGAGTGGTCAGCTCATTCGTCCGTTTAAATAAGTATCGGACAAATTTCATGATTTTCGATTCAATCGATTGAATAGGGTAAGTTTCTTTGAATGATGATCAATTCAATAATTTGTTCCGAATTCTTGGGCCGTAAGAGGACGATTTGAGCTTAAGAGCCTAGTCATCTTTAAACCGTTGAGGCCATGACTCGAATCCGTAACATTGATGAATAGCAAATAAAAAATTAC
>NC_029790.2:133568834-133569922 GCF_000816755.2 Arachis ipaensis | reverse complement strand
GTTAACGAACGTTTTAAAATTTAAATACATTATTAACTAAGCCCTATAAATAATCAATTTGCGTTGGTCGAGTGGTCAGCTCATTCGTCCGTTTAAATAAGTATCGGACAAATTTCATGATTTTCGATTCAATCGATTGAATAGGGTAAGTTTCTTTGAATGATGATCAATTCAATAATTTGTTCTTGGGTCTTGGGCCGTAAGAGGACGATTTGAGCTTAAGAGCCTAGTCATCTTTAAACCGTTGAGGCCATGACTCGAATCCGTAACAATAGCAAATATGTATCACATGTATCACAAGTGTCATTATTCTTGTAGATCTTTGAGCTATTAAAGTGAATTATTGTGATTTGCTAGGGGAAATTTGGTTGAGATATCTTAGATTATGTCAATCAATTTAATGATTATCAACTATCATTTTCTTACATAAACATATCTTCACCAAATAAATGTATCACAAGTGTCATTATTCTTGTAGATCTTTGAGCTATTAAAGTGAATTATTGTGATTTGCTAGGGGAAATTTGGTTAGGGGATATGAGATATCTTATCCACTAAAGGGATTGGAATAGAAACAGTAGTGGGTTGCATAATAATGGTGTGTGATCTATTAAGCCTTGTTGAGTAAAGTCCATAAGATGACGAAAGAAGAATGATGAAGTGACCATGCACAGTTATGGAAAGGAAAATGACTTGATGCCATAGAAATGGAGTTATTATGTGGATAAGATTACCACAACATAAAACAACAACCCTAATGCCTATCAATGTGTCCCAGCAAAGTGCTGAGTAAAGCTATAAACCTTAGTCAAGACAAAAAACAAAGTTGCGGCTTCAATAGTAATGATGAATGCAACCAAATTTTGTTCTTGGTGTTTACTGTTTCACTTGTCAGGTCAAGTGTTATTGCTTTTGTTTTTATGGTTAATAATTGTTTTGTCACTTTCACTTTCATCTATAGGTGAACATAAAGTGGATAGTGGATCCTACCATGGTTTAATAAATTGCATTCGTGATTTCCTTTATAATTTGCTAGACTAAAAATTAATTTATTACGGATTAAAATTTTATTTAAAAATTTATTATTG
>NC_029790.2:133566832-133568170 GCF_000816755.2 Arachis ipaensis | reverse complement strand
AAGAGTAAATTAAATACTTAAAACAAAATCATAACATGATTTAGTAAAATTTATTTAAAATTGATTGGTTTATTTAAAATTATAATATAAAAAAGATTTTAGAAATTAAATAAAAAAATCTAACTATTGCATTTACAGCAGTTGCAATAATTACGAGTTAATTATTTTTTATATGATGGATAAAAGGGTGTATTACGTTGGTATGAATTAAAATGGGTGTATTTCACAAGTGTGATGCACAATACAAATCGTTACTTATGATTTGCATAACAAAAGAAATCGTTATTCACGATTTTATAAATCACATTTTTTTAAAATTAAAAAATTAAAATCATGACTCACAATTTCTTTTTTTTTTGTCTTATTTAAAATCGTAATTCACGATTTCTATTAACTTTTTTTAATTTTTTTTGTCTTATTTAAAATTGTTACTCACGATTTCTTTTTATCCTATATCACTGTATTACACCAAAACATCATAATATTAATGAAAAACACTAAAATAACCCAATATAAAAAAAAAATTAGCCAATAGTTACAATTAACAAAAATGTCATATATTTTTATATCATACAAAAATGCTAAAAAAAATAATAAATCAAATAATATTATGAATTTATGATCACAATTAAAGTTAAAAGATATTGCAGTTGAATTCACAGATATGTTGTTGCAATTGGACCACATAGATTCAGTGGAGAACTCTACAAAGCAAATCTTTAACTGATAGGGAATCAAATCAAATCCTAATTGATAGGGAATCATTCATTCATATTTTGATTATTTTCACATGCTGTCATATTTAACTGTCACAAAAGAGAAAGGTAACGTATGCTAACATTAACTCATGACGGCTTGATTTTAAAGAACAATAAAACGAAATAAAAAACAAAAACAAAACAACAAAAACTCACATCAATGTCTAATTAATGCCCCAAATAAACACCCCAGGACAGGTGTGCTTCTTTAATAGTAGTTTGCAATTATAGTGCTCCAATAAAGAAACAAGAATAACTTAACCCGTGCTTTTAAACACCTTTTTTCCCTCAATGTAACTCATGGTATGTTTGATTTTTGTTCATACCCTGCCCATGAGATTATAGTCAGGTCTAAAAGAAATGAAAGTCTACTTAATAAAAGTAATTTTTTGTAGTTCATTTTTTTAGATATTAGATAAGAATTGCTATAATTCTTTAATATTGGAAGCTATGGTGTTTGTAAAATTTTGGAGACTATAAAATTTATAGAAGGCGGATTGTTAGATCAGATTTATTTTTTAATTTATAAAGACAATACATAAATTGCGTATTGTATTATTTTAATATTAAATTATAATAC
>NC_029790.2:133565458-133566632 GCF_000816755.2 Arachis ipaensis | reverse complement strand
ATTGTAGATACACAGACTGCATCAGTATAATACGTGTTCTGCGTATTGTGCTTGCACAGAACAGCGTCTCCGAATACTGTGAAACTCCATTTTTTATAATATTAACGTAAGACTATTCACTCTTCAATATTAAAATAAAAAATCCAAAAAAATAAAATAAAATAAAATAAAAGTAGCCTCATTCAACTTTACTTACTTAAATGAGCAACTAATACCTAAGATATCACCTGTCTTTGTAGGAGAGAGATCTTAATAACTTTTCTAGAAAAAAAGAACTACTCTAAAAAGTGGTTATCGATTCTACTATTCAATGACACCTTCAGATATATTCAGAACCTAATCTATTAAAAATCTGCCTAAAACTTTTACTAAATTAAGTATCGGAGTCTCTTGTAGGTATCACCCGCCACCTTCTCACGAGAAACTTGGACAGCAGCACCTCGATACCATACCAGCACAAGTCGGATACTGCCTTAGAAAGAGTCTAAACCTCATGTTCAGGCCCAAATCACCATTTCAAGTAACTCTCGAAATAATTTCTATATTTGCTTTTAGTTTTTCTTGGTTACTAATTTTCTAATTTAATTTTGGGAACTATAAATCATGTTACTAACATACATGGATTGATCAGATGGTCACTTCACTCGTTCGTTTAAATAATCGTCAGAAATTTGAATTCTATCTTATATGTACAACAATTCATTGGCTAACACACTTCACTTGTTTGTTTAAACAAGTGTCGAAAATCTGAATTATATCTTATATATACAACAATTTATTAATTAACGGCAGACTTTTAAATAAAACTCAAATTCGCGACCGATTAGTTTTTAACATATTGAATTGAGAAATATCGTATCGAATAAATAAAAAAAGTTTATTGTAAGTATTCATCTAATTATGTATGCTACTTGTATTTGTTGAGTACCCATGGGTATTCTTTGATCATGTTTACAATAGAAAAATATGGTACAAATATAAATTATTTTTGAAATATCAACTCTTGAAGTTAAATTAATTATTTTAGCTTTTAATGAAACAAATTGGTGGCTTGAGAAGGAGTTGAATGTAATTTAAGTAAATATAATAGCCTTTTCTCTTTGGGATTGATAATTTTATAATCTAGTAGTTATGCATGGTAGAACAAATTTCCTTTTTTTTTTTTTTCCTCATT
>NC_029790.2:133560854-133564041 GCF_000816755.2 Arachis ipaensis | reverse complement strand
TCCTCATTCCTCATCCATAGCCTCATTAGTTCATCCCAATGTGAGGATTTAGAGTGAAAACTCATTTAAACCCAACAAATAATTGGAAGACTAACAATGTCCTTTTTTCCTTCTAGATTTACAATCCTCTTTAGATATCTTTAGGTTAGGAGTATATGAAACACTCTACTATACAGATTAAAACTCTATATAAAGAGAATATAAATTCTTTTTATAATTATTTTTTATTATTTTATTGTTGTTCGGATCCTAGCTTTTTCAATCTCTCTTTCATCCCATAAAAGGAAAGATCTGTAAACTTACATCTTTACCGTATAATTCACCCTATAACATTTATGCTACAAGCAAATTACAAACTTTAAAACATCTTCAACCTCTAGAAGCATCAAACTCCAACCACTGTGTTGTAAGTGCCATAAATAGCAAAGAATAATCCACAGAGTAACACAATAAAATCTAAGGCTTTCTGCCAAGTGCTTAGAGAAGGGCCAAACAGTTTTAGGTGAAATGTGGCTGGCAATACAAATGACATCATTGAACATATAGTACTCCCCACAAATGATGCAAACACGCCGAATTCTGGCACGAAAGAAGCCAAGACTGCAAGCACAACCACCACCACTGCACGGCTGATGTATATCACAATCTTTCCTACTCTTGCCGATTCATCATTGTCCCTCCGGACGATTTTGTATTTACCTTCAACAATCTCATTAATTGGATGTAACATGATTGGGAATGTGAATACAAGCCCCATACATAATCCTACCTGTTATCAGATAAAAGGTTAGATGTCAGACTCTCCTTATAAGCAATGCAATCAAAGGCAAAATTTGAAGACAGAATAAAAAAGATAAGAATTTCCTGAAAACAGAAATATAAATTGGCCTTTTTATGCACTCTTTGCAATGCTTAGTACTTGACAAGCATGTATTAGGGATGAATCCTCAATGTGTACACAGCCAGTAAAAAGTACACAAGAAGATATAATAAACTTAATACAGACACAATTCAGGAATTGTGCTATGAGGTAAGAACAGATTCCTTGATATGAGTCATATGACACCAAGCACAAATACGAAATGAAAGTGATATCAATAGTTATAATTACTAGACACCAAGGAAATGTACAAGGATATATCCACAAGTGGATCAGGTATTATCCACTTCAAATATAAATTACTGGAGGAAAGAAAACAAAAATTGTGTGTTTTGTTTTAACTTTGTGTTTGAAAATATATATATATATATATATAACTGTAGATGCACTGTTTAAGAATAAGCATTTTATGTCAAATATGAGTATGAGAGCTGTTTACCTGTACTGCAAGAGATGACCAATCTCTAGGGAGGTTGAGAGTCACAATGTCTCTGGTTTCTTCGCCAAAAGCCATGTAACCACAAAACCCAAAAAGAATGTACACAAATGAAATCCCACTAAAAGTTTGAGCCAGCAATCTTGGGAATTTGGATTTATCCCGCATAGAATTCTCTAGGGCTAGTGTCATTCCAAAACCCTCAAAACAAAAAACCGCCATGCCTGCTGCAAATGGCAATCCCCCAATGTTGGATGTGATTGTGGTCCTTTGTCCAAACGAAAATTCACCCTGTAGGATCTGTTGTATATCTTCCTTCACCACAATTCCAATGGCTAGGACATTGCAAACATCAGCAAAAATGCTAAAGGGTGCTAGAGCAGATAAGCTGCCTATCCACGACAATCCAATTTCAACTGGCACTAACATAAATATAAAGCTGCTCATCGCAAATCCATAACTTTGGAATACAGAATGGAGATTTTGTCCAATAAATACCAAATACGCAACCGATCCTCCACTCTGTGCCAGCAAAATCAAAATCTCTGTCATATAGCGACCCGAGGTTCCAAAGCTCCTATAACCCAGGTCTCCATAAGTTATTGCTTCCACTAGTGGTTCTTCTGAAGCCAACTTCCGTCTGCACGTAACCTGCACCACAAAGCATAAAGCAAAACTATCAGATAACAAGGCATGTGCACAACAAAAGCAGCAGCAAAAATAAACGACATATCATTGTATCATGAAACTTTGATTCATCCACTTGCATTGTGGTCTCTTTTTCTTTTTGTAATGATATCATCATATCATCAAAGCTAGACAAAGTTATTGACATAGGACCCCACCAGGAAAATTTATGAAAGTAGGCAAAGAAAGCATTCATTAGTAAACCAAATCGAAGAAAGCCCAAACCATCATGATGTACAAAAAGTTCACAATTTTCTTAGCTAACAACAATTTCAACATAAATATGATTATATACATTCCTTAAAGTATCACCAATCACTGAATTAGATCCATCTCTCCTAAAGATTAAAGTTGTAATTTAGATTCACTGGATCTAGCTTAACAAAGATCTAATAAAACATAAGATAGGTCAAAGCATTTACACAAACAGGTAGCATTCATTGTGCATTTTTTTTTCTCATAAAGAGTGGAGAAGAAAGATCACTGACAAGAAGGAGCATGCAATAGTAGGTGGCTACGCCGACGATTGCAACACCAAGCGACCCAGCAACCCATCCAGCGATCCGAAAAGCAAAGGGGAGACTTAGAACTCCAGTTCCAACAACAGAGACTATGATGTTCCCCAAAGTTTGAAGCTTTGAAGCTTTGGTTGAATGACGAGGCTCCAAAAGTTGTTGTGACACAGTTCCGGTGTCAAGATTTACCATCTTCTCGAACCTCGATTCCCCTAAAAAATTAGGGTTCCGGTGTTTATACGACAAAGGTGACAGTGGAGTTGGATGTGTGACCCCAAATGATTACGTGATCTCTTTTTGGATTTTATATAATTTTATATTGGGTAATTGAAAGTTACTTGGAAACGATTGGAAGCAGTGGAGAATGAAAATGGAAAGGAAAGAAGTAACAAACATGGTTACTTGCAAGATGGGAGCGTTGGAACTGAAGTGTGAACAAACGCGGTGAGACAACTAATTTAGCAGATCTAGACAAGTAGTCAATCATTAATAAGTTATGATACATGTACACCAAAATCAGCTACTAAAGTCAATATAAAATACATGTTAAAATATAAATATATATTAAAAATAAATTAAATCATATATATATTTATATATAAATATATTGGTGGCTGATTTTAATGATTAATTTTAATGTACAAATAATATTTTTGATAATATTATAAT
>NC_029790.2:133559547-133560828 GCF_000816755.2 Arachis ipaensis | reverse complement strand
ATCAGACAAATCAGTTTTTAAATTATTCGTTAAAGGATGAAACAGTCTCCAAAAATATTTATTATCAACAGAAATTAGGCTATTATTATTATACTGGCCGTTTCATTGCTAACATATCTCTCTCTTGTTCGTTTAAGAGCAAATTCAGGTACAATAAACTTCACGCGAAATTGAAAACTGAGAGCCGTTAAATGAAAATTTAGTCAAATCAGTCAAATCATCTAACGGCTCTCAGTTATCAGCTTTATGTGAAGTCGACTACACCTGAGTTTTCACCTTGTAAATTATTTTATTACTGCAGATCACATTAAATTCAATCGTTATGTAATCAAATGCTTCTCATGTGTTAAATAATGAGGCTGAACACGGAGCCTTTTCTCCAACTTGATTATCACCAAACTTTGATGAGCCAGGTTAGATTCAAATTTTCTTGCATAAGTGTGATTTGGATTATAAGTTTTGATTTGAAAGCAGTCTCTTATACTATTCCAAGCACAATAAATGAGTCATGGACATTCATTCCTTAAATCTTGTACATTATTGATTGCTACAGGATTTTGAAATTGAGGTCCTCCACTTCCAGCTTTCATGTGTTCCAGTCTCAATTACCATTTCATGTGCTTCAGTTTCATTTGCTTCTCCCTATATTCTTTCATTATTTTTTGGTGAAACTCCATTAGCATTATTTTGTCCAACCTTCTCATTTTTCCTTAGTCTTGAATTTTGTCTTCATCACTTCTATGTGATTGCCTATGCTATAGTAGATACTAGATACTAGATAGTGAGACCAATGAGAGCTAGAAGTGATTTTTGGAGCTATTGCAAGATGATTTAGGTAACTGTACTATCGAAGGGTGAAACTTTATCTCTATAAGTAAAAAATAGATATTATAGCTTAATTTTTTTTTATGTTTGTGGTAGCCTAATTTTCTTGATAATAAATATTTTTGGAACTGATTTGTCTTATAATAAATAATTTTAGATATTAATTTACGCAATAATAAATATTTTAAAGGATTAAACTGATTGTAATTTGTCTAAGGATCAATTTGTCTTCTTCATACCCTAATACGACAACTTAACATAACACGTAGGATAGTTTCGTTAGGGGTTAACAAAGCGAAGTGGGTCATTGACTAATGTAATTTGCAAAATTAAGTGTTGGGAACTAATAAACTAATTAATTTTAGTGTAGTCTAAAATTTTTTGGAAAGTAAAATGAATAAATACTCTCAAATTTATAAATAAAAATGTTGAAATTTTTTATTTTAATATACACAC
>NC_029790.2:133555199-133559517 GCF_000816755.2 Arachis ipaensis | reverse complement strand
GATAACTACACGCATATTAGTTAAAATCTAACCTTGAAATCTAACCACTTTTATTTTTGGCAACTACTCAAATGAAGATGGCAAAAACATCTTTTTATGAAGATGCTTTGTTAAAAAGTGTGATTTATTTATTTAGCCACACTTTAAACAAAAACAACACTTTTATAAATATTAAAATCTAACCATTCAATCTATCATCCAAAGGTCAAAAGAGTATATTTTCACATGAAGACAATTATAAAGTCTTCATTATAGTATCCACCTTTATTTTTTATATACGTTGAATCAACCCTTTTTAGTTTCTACTTGGCGTTTTATTGAGTAGCAAAATTTATTAATAAATATATATTTTAAAGATTAAGATTCTCTAAAATGAAAAAGTTGATAAAGTAGTAAAATAAAGAGTTAATCACTCTTAAATTAAGATAGTTAAGCACATATTTTATAAAAATTACAAAATCCATCGTAATTTACATATAAATCATATCAAATAATCTCCTAAATTAAAAGGAAAGTGGACAAGATAGAATAAGGCAAAAATTAAGTCTCAATTTTTTTTTTCAAGTTTATTATTCTATAGTAGAATATTAACTTTGCCACATAGGTGCTTTCGACAAACAAAAACTATTTAGCAACTAGCAAGAGAACAATTTTTTTTTTTTATTTTACAGATTTAATAATTATTATTATCACACGTTTAATCCAATAACAATAATCACAGAATCTCGGCATTGTCATTTGTTGTCCTCATCCTTTAGCCATTTTCACTCGTCCTACCACATCTTATCTTATCACCAACACAGCCTACTTTTTCCATTTTCCACCAATGTTTTCCTCGAGCTTTTAGATATATGACCATCAAGGAACAATTGAGATATAGGTAGATCCTAAGTCTTGTGATTGAGATTCTGAGTGAAACACTGAAACCCAAGCAGGATGCAGTGAAATAGTAGGCTATGCTTACATTTATTTACAAAAGTACAAATCTCTGCAGATAACAAGGCTGGCCCAAGCATCCTCTTTGAGGCTAAGGTACTAGGCATTAGCAGGGGCTTACAGCGACCATGTTTTACCAAAATTAAAAATATCCCTACTAACTTCTATAACGCCTCAAAACAGTATGGTTGACAAACACAGTCGATGGCATGTATGAGCTTCCGGCGAGGGCCCACCGCATTGGCACCCATATCCTTGAGCTTCTTCATGGTTAAATTTACCAGCTGATACTTGTTGAGACTCTTCCCCTGAAAAATTCTAACAAACTGGCCTAGTCCAAGTGATGTCAGCCACTGAGTCAGCCCACCAGCTCGTTCAAGCTTTCTCTCAAGGTTCGATGCTCTCAGCCCTTGATTTAAAGAAATTACCAAATTGCAAGATCTTCTTGGTGCAAGCAATGTTCTAGGCTGCTTAATAGCTTTCGATGTATTAGATAATCCCAGTAACTTAGGTGACTTCATCAGACTCACTTGATGTGGATTTTGTGAATTGATTCTGTTAACAACCCTTGGCTGCTTGACTGAAGTTGCTTTAGGTATGGAAGGAGGACCACTTCTCACATCCAAAATCTCCTTTGGGGCGGTCAATAAACTTGTATTCTCAGGTTCATTGCCTGAAGGATACATGGTAGATGTCTCCATGGGTAGTTGCATGTGATTACTTGCTGTTTCGGGGGGCATAGGATGCATGTCTTTTGGTCCTGGGCTTGCCATTAAGGTTCTTTTGCTACAAGGTGCGGCAGGCACCAAAATATTGACTATCTGCTTCTTCACAATGATCCAATCACCATCCACATGCTGATTATCAGAGTCTGGAGAATGTGAAATACCACCTTTTTTACCAGGAACTTTTCCTGTGCGACTTGCCTTTGTCTTTGCCATTAGCTAAATACCTGATTTTTGTACAGAAGGATATAAGCATTAAGCCAAAACTCAAGATCTCATTTGATCAAACAGTGATGTAATCAGTTAGAATACTTCAAAATAATTTGAAGCCATATTAAACACACAAGCAAAACAAGTCGAAATTTCAAATTAAGATGGATGCAGAAATCAAGTAGAAGAGAATAATCATCTAGCATAAGGGGGCACAAATGTAATGCAGCAAAATCTTTATAGTTGTAGAGTACTAGTAAGATTCTTTCTTTCAATGAGAATATTAAAACTCACGAGAAATCATCTATCCTCCTGAGTCATCCTCCTGATTTCTAAATGACAAAAGCCTGTTAGTGTGTGTGTGTTTTTTTTTTTTTTTGCATTTGTGTTTTCCGGATATTAATGCATTTAACTTGCAAAGCTCATATCCTAAGTCGCAGCAGATACGCAAACTACTAGGAGTAGAAACAGTTCAATCCCTAATAATTTCACAAATTCAAAAGCCTAAAAAAAATAACAAATTAAAATTAGATAACAGTTTCACAGATTTAAAACTAACAGAAGAAAACGTAACCCTAAAAAGAAAACAATTAGAACAATGCTAATAACAACCAAAATTCACAAGCTATTACATCCATAAAACATCAGGAAGGCATGAAATCCAGATAAAAACAAGCGAAACAAGTGTATCAATAGAAAACTTCCAGTTAAATATAAATAATCAATTTAATCAACAAATACAAACCAGCAGGCGGATCGTGACCGGAAGATGTTGCTGCCGCGACGACGAACAGCATGGAGGAGCCGCTGTGGGATGCTGGCCGGGCGGTCTGGACGCTGCTGCCACGACAGCGAGCTGCGACGGCGGCGGCGTTGGTGGTTGGGTGATCTACAATATAAGAAGGATGCGCTTCACAGCGGTGAATCGGAGGAGCGCATCGGCCGGTGAAAGAGTCTGAGAGAAGAGAAAAGAAAGGGATGGTGTGGGAATTGGGAATTTGGAATGGCGAATTGGAAATTGGGATTAGGGTGTTGCTCTCAAATTATTAGGGTTTTCGAAAATATCAATTCCAGTTTTGGAGGGGAATGGACCTCGGAGTTAAAGAAATTCATTTAGGGGCTCTAGATGAATTTTTAGGAAAAAAATTTTTACGTGAATTTTTTAAAAAGAGAAAAAAATTATGTTCAGATATTTTATATAAAAATAGAGAAAGTATGGATATAAAAATAGAGAAAGTATGGAAACCAATCAATTTATTGTACAATGTGAATAATAAGAAATTAAATTAAAATTAACATCAAATAATAATTAATTAATTTTTAATAATTTTTGATTTAAAATTTAAAATAAATAAAGATTTGCAACTTTAACTCAAAAAAAAGGCCCCTCTCTCTCTCTTATCTAATATGACTTCTTTCTTGCCTAGTCTCCTCCTCTCTTCCCAAGTAAACACCAGCCGCAGTCGCCCATAGCTACGGCTGATGCCAATGTACGCACTGCAAACGCCTAACAGCACTGTCACGTCGTTTTCGCATTCTCGCTACACCCAACAATAATTTTGACATTTTAATTTCAAAAATGTCAAATATAATGGATGATCAATTTACTGGGTACAGATAGTTATTTTAATTCTTAATGGGATTAGGGGTGTCCATGGATCGGATAGTATCCGCAGATCCGCGGTAAATATTCGCATCCGGTCTGAAAATTGCAGATACGATCTGATCCGTACTTTTTGCGGATCGGGATCGCGGATATCTGCTCTAAATCCGCGTATCCGCAGATCCGCACAATAATAATTAAAAAATAAATAATATATATATTTAGTATTATATTTACTTATTTGTATGTTTTAGTTAGTAATTATTATTCATATATTGTATTATTTTATTTTTGTTATTTCGAAAGAGTTTGTTTAAAAATATTTTACGAATAAATAAGTTGAAAAGTATGAGAGAAATATTTTTATTGAATTTTTTTACATTGAAATATGATTAAAAAGAGAAGGTTTAATTATGCGGATATATCCGATATTCGATCCGATCCGCACATTTGCGGATCGGATCCAGCACTAAAAAGTGCGAATATCATATCCGATCCAATGGAAATTGTGCGGATCGGATCGAATTTTCGGCCATATCCGATCCGATCCGATCCGCGGACACCCCTAAATGGGATACTTTGGAGGAGAAAAGGGTATTTGGATAAATTCTTTTGGTAAATTAGAATTGAGATGGTTAATTTTTTGAAATAACTGGTTGAATTTTTTTTCTTGTATTAGACCAAATTCAAAATCTACTGTACTTCTTCATTATCTCCCTAGCGGAATTTTAATAAAAATATTTTTATTTAATAATTATATTTGAGTATAATAATATAAAAATTATTTTTTGTTTATTTTTTTAGTTAAGAATAAAACTCAAATCTCATAACTCTAAATAAAAAT
>NC_029790.2:133551749-133555174 GCF_000816755.2 Arachis ipaensis | reverse complement strand
AGTTTAAGAAAAAAGATAAAATAAAATAAAAAGGACAAAGCGTGGTTGATTGACAAGTATTATTTTTTTTTTGTTACGTTGGGACCAAGAATAAGTGAATAACGAAAAAACAGAATTTTCCGAATAAAGCGCGCTTCTTTTCATTCTTTTGTGGCTTCGAATTCAATTCATTCTTACTTGCTCCGTTCTCTACTCTCTTATTCACATTCACATTCACATTCGATTCCTTATGTTTCTCACACCCAAACCCAACTATCATGCTTAGCTTCTTCTCTTTTCAACCATCAGAGACACACACTTTGCGATACGTAACCCTAAACGCCTTCACTTTTCACCGTTATCTATTTCCTCTTCTTTTTTTCAGGTACCCTTCACAAACAAACACGTTATTTTAATAATTTTGTTTCTCATAATTAATTAATTAATTAATCTGTTGATTACTACTGCGTGTTGTTTTAATTAATTAGCAGAGATGAAATTCGGGTGCTTGTTCACGGAGTATCTGCAGGAAGAGAGGGAGTTGTTGGATGAGAAATGCGCGCACATTGAATATGTGAGGTTGAAGAAAGTTCTCAAGAGCTGCCAGACCTGCAAACCATTGCACTCTTCTTCTTCTTCTTCTTCTCCTTCCCTTGTTTCTGATCTTCCTAACCATCAATTGTGCCAATGTCAATCCTGCCCAGGTCTGCAATTTTTGTTTTTTAAAGAATTTTCCAGGAGCATTTTACATACACTGATTTTTGTTGGCAATAAAAGTTTAGGTAGTTTCTGACACTTAGAATTGGATGCTCTTATAGAGTTTGACCATGCTTCTAGGCTCTTTGACCGCTTAAATATTGTACTTGTGGGGTAAAAGGCCGTATTATTGTTTATTTAATGAATAATAATATAGGAAGCAGAACTTTCAGATGTATTTTGTTGTTTGGCTTTTAACATTTTGTGGTGATGATGAGATTCAGGAATGAGTGTTAGTTGGGAGAGAGGGTTAGTGTTGTGCATATAGAAATTTTCTGATTAAAGCTACCTGCATCAAAACGTAGATGATTCTCTTGTGATCCTAATAATTTACTTGGAAATAGGTTTGAATTTGATTGTTGCTTATGTCAATTGTTAGCTGATATTTGTATTTTTTTTTAGTGAACATTTTACTCAGCAATCCTCTAATTTGGGTGTTCTATGATTCCTAATTTGTTGTTTTCCTTGTATTTGATCATCTTAGTTCTTTGCAATTGATCAGAGCTTACACTACATGCCATTGGGTTTTTAATGTATTTTAAGCAAAATAATACTTATTTAACATTATTGTGCGTCTTCTTGTTGATCCTGTGAACATTATTTTATTTTCTAGTAATTTATTTTCGGTTCCCATATGCGTAGTGTGTGATCAGAAGTTCTTCTCGGAGCTGATGAAGGAAGCATCAGATATAGTAGGGTTCTTCGGTTCAAGGGTTAAGCATCTTCTTGATCTTCATGTTGCGTCTGGAATGCAGAGATATGTATTGCGCCTACGACAGTGCTTTAAAAATGATAGGCAAGCCCTCGCACAAGAAGGGAGAATTTTAATTGAGTACATTGCAATGAATGCTATTGCCATGAGGAAAATACTTAAGAAATATGATAAAGTATGCATCACATTAGTCCATTGCCACATTACTGTCATTTCCCCCTTTCCCTCTTTTTTTTTTTTTTTTTTTTTTCATTTGTACTTCTCTACTTGAGTGTTATGTAGTTAACTCCTGTCATTGATATTCTGTTCTAGGTTCACAGCTCTGTGAATGGAAAGAATTTCAAATCTAAGATGCACACTGAGCACATTGAACTTTTACACACACCTTGGCTAATTGAATTGGGTGCTTTTTATCTGAATTCTAGTGGACGAGATTGTTGTGAACTCAATGGAGTGTATGGTCACTTTAAGTGTGATCTAAATGTTAGTGACGCTGTAATGACGTTGATTCTTCCAGATTCTATCAAGCTCGAGTATAATCTAACTTGCGCAATATGTCTGGTGAGATCCTATTTATGTGCTACATTAGGGAGGCTGAAAAAAAAAAAGCAGCTATTTTGTGTATCATTATCTCTTACATATATGCTTGGATTGTGATATGATAGGATTTGGTTTTCAACCCCTATGCTTTGGGTTGTGGTCATATCTTCTGCAAGTCATGTGCCTGTTCAGCTGCCTCTGTGATGATGTTCCAAGGCCTTAAAGCTGCAAGTCCTGAGTCTAAGTGTCCCATATGCAGAGAGGTAAGCATTTTGCACTTAACTTTCAGTATTTCAAATGAAGACAAATGAACAACTCTTTGCATTGCCTTCGCCACAGATCATGATTGAAAAAAGGAAAATAAATAAATATTGGTGAAGGCAGAGGCAGAGGCATAGGCATAGGCAAGGCAAGGCAAGGCCTATTTCTTTAAGGACCATGGCTTCAATATATCTGTCTCTATCAGCAATTTGTTAGCCTGGTTTCCACAGTATATAAGATGATGAGAGATTGTAGCCTATATTGAAAATGTGGAATAAGGCATTCTGCCAATAACATAACCAACATTGCCTTTATTTCCTTTATACACAAAGCATGGGCACAATATGACTACAGATATATTGTGATTAATGTCACTTATCTTAGTTAGAATATAGAGCTTTAAACCATATTCCATTTGCTTTTGTGTTTAAATTACTTGCATTGTTTGTGCAGGATGGAGTTTATCCTAAGAAAGTACGCATGTTAGAACTTGGTCTACTAATGAAAAGAAGGTATCAATCCGTTTCATGGTCACATTTTATATCTTATGTGAACATTGCCATTACAATCACAAGAAAATTTCCCAGGTACAATGATTACTGGAAAGAGAGGCTACTTAGCGAACGAAACAACATGGTGAAGCAATCCAAAGAATACTGGAATATGCAGTCTGCATATGCACTTGGATTACACTAGGATATCATGCAATTGGATTCCTTAGATAGAATTCTAAGGGAATAGTAAATGATTCTGAGTTGGTCTTTCTGCTAGTGAGTTGGGATTGAATTAGTACTTAGGACCTTAGAATAAACAAGAGAGTTTTGGAGAGTTGGTTGATGAGTGGAAATTATTAGATGTCCCATGAAATGCGACTTGAATTGTGTTCATATGAGTATATCTAATGATAGAATGACATTTTAGGATATGATCTCTTTCATTTGAAATGTCATTCTATCCATAGTAGAGCACAATCTATGAGTATGTAAAAACTTTCTGAATTTATTAGTCCAATTTTTTATTTTTAGTTATGAATCTAATTTTTTAGTCTAATAATTTAATAACATTTTTAGTTTACTTATAAAACAGACTAAAAATAATAAATTCTGTTATTTTTCTAATATTTTTCTTAAAAAAAAAAAATCTAAGTAGCTAGTAATTTTTATTAAAAAGAGAAAAA
>NC_029790.2:133536240-133551732 GCF_000816755.2 Arachis ipaensis | reverse complement strand
AGATTCTTTGTGCTACACTATGACAAATACTTAATAAATAAATAAGTGGAAAAGCGTGCGTGAGTGTTTTGACCTCTTTCAAGTTTCAGCAACCATAACTCACTCACTCTGTAATGAATGATTCATATTCTTTGTTCTCTGAGTCTCGACCATGTCAAATTTCTCGTCGTGGTTCTCTCGCTTGCGCTCTTCTTCCAACTACTTCTATCGCACTATCCATAATATAACAACTCACTCGAATGCAACCAATGTGCTGACCTCACACCGTCCAAGGATGACGTGGACAGGTTCCGTGCTTCCTCTTGCGGTGGCTGTATGCGGTGCTTCATTTGCGCTTCATCCGCACTTCAATCCTTCCTTGTGTGACGCCTCTGTTCCCTCTGATGCCATTAACAACAGGTGTATGGATTCACTTTGCTGTAAAAATCTTACTTTTTTATGTGTTTGATGAAGATTCAGATAAAGTTAGGGTGCAAAAATCGTTTTTTTTTTTTTTATCTTTTAAATTTTAATTTTCAGGTTTTCACATATTATTTGCATTAGATAATGTAATTAACAAGTATGGGCATAAATTAGTGAAGTGCTTGAATAGGCTCCTCTGTATTAGTGATGAACATAAATTGATTCAAGCATTTTATAGGAGACAAGTTACATTATTAGTTGATTTTGTACTCATCATGTATTGCACAGTTTATTATGTTTCACATCAGTGTATAGATTAGCCTCTGAACCAAGCAAATAATTGGTTGACAATGAAATGCAATTTCTTGTACTGAATGTTATATTTGTTAGCTTTGGGGGCAAAGGTAGCACCCAGTATGCCGTTAAGGGATCACACAAAGAATTTCCGCAGGAGCTTCTCCACGAATTGAAACTCATCTGTCAGGTATGAAATCTAAAATTCTCTGATATCTCAGAAATTTGGATCACTGAAAGAAGCACTAAGAAATACTCGAGCTGGTTCTGATTTGCATGGCAGTTAGATGAAATTTTCTTTTTGCTCTTGCTAAAACTTACTGAGATGATTGGTTGTAATATCGTGTTAGAGAATTTTAGGAAAGCAGGCCACCCTTCTGAGTTAATTGGTTGTGTTTAAGAATAATATTTGTTTTTTACTGAAATAATAATAAACTCATATCATTTGCAATTTGGAGCTGCATCTGTGTGACTATCAAGCATTCAGCTTCAGCTTTTCACAATACTTATTTCTGCAGGATAACTTATCACTTGATTATGATGAAAGATACCACCATGGAAAACCACAAAACAGCTTTCATAAGGCTGTTAATATCCCAGATGTTATCGTTTATCCAAGGTGAGACAATCTCTGAATCTGTAGTTGACATTTTTGTTTGCTTCATCATTTGTATCCTCATAGTTCTTGAAATGCTGCCACAATTCAATGTATTAGCTTTGGACATTATTTTCAAGACGCAGTTTCATAAGGCTTAAATATATCTTTTTCACTCTCCTTGTTACTGTTGATTTCAAAGTATGCATCTATTTTATCTATTGTTTTGACTGAAACATATGTAAAAAATACATTTCCACAGAATCTAGAAAGGATGTGTAGACATCATAAAAAAATAACAGAGTATTTAACTCAAACCAAAACACATACACCCTGACATATGAAACTCAGAAACTATAGAGTTCAATGTTTAAAACCAAAATGTCTCAATAGAAAATAGCTAAATGTTCATTTCTTGGTGGTTTGAACCCCGGAGTTGGTACAAAACGCAGGATGTTACGCAACCTTGAAGTTGTAGCTGCAGATGCACCAACCATTGGATCGATACGAGCAATTGGTGGTGGTGGAGTATTTGAAATTGGAACAGTGGGTGGTGGAGGAGCATTTGAAACATTTGGGTTGCACAACAGCTGTTGTAACCTGTAGGACAATGTTTAATGAGATGAAAATAAATATATAAAGCAATAATAACAGAGAACAATAATTGAAGTACTTGCTGAGAGTCTTCATTTTTATTTTTTGACACATTGGGTTGACTCATGCCAAGCTCAATCTAAGTAGCATTGCCTTCATCTTGTACTTCAGTTGCAGCAGGTGGAGGTTGTTGCTGAGTACCTGTATTAGCTTCACCAGATGCAGCAGCAACTGCAACAGCTACAGCCTCATCGTCAGCCTTCTTCTTGGCTCAATTCCTCTTGTCGTGACCCTTACCACCACAATGACGGCAAGAACCCTCTTCATCTTGGCGATCTTCTGCTTCTTGCCTCCAACTGGGCCTTTATCAGCATCCTTTCTTCGTTTCTTCTTGGGTGCTCCTAGCATCTTAAACTTGAGTGCTTGTGGTTTGTTGTAGATCGACTTCTCCCATAATTTCTGACTAGGAATAGGATTGATATGAAATGCATATGTATCATTATATGCATCAATTGTCAACCATTTATGACAAATTTTCATGCTATTTGCCTGTCCTAGCCAATGCAACACAAGCATGGACATAGGGCATCCTTGTTTCAAATCAATAAAATGCACCCAAAAAATTAAGGAACCAATTTCAGCATGCAATCCACAATGACTTAAGGAACCACAATTACAATATCAGAATAAGTACAACAACAACAACTAAAGTATAATAGTAATCACATTTACTATATGAACAGTAATCACAATTAAAAATTAGTACCACAACTAAAGTATAACAGTAATCACAATTACAATATAAAAATAACAACCACAATTAAATTATAAATTATTACCATTCAGTTGCCAAAATTTACATGTGCATATTCTCTTTCCCAAGTCCATTGCCATATTGGTTGGCTAACCACGGGCCTCGAATTATTCATAGTTTGCATCTCCGGACCACATTGGCACCTAATTCTTTGATTCATTCCTAATCTTTTTCAAGAGGCTACGTTGAACAGGGGGTTAGTAAGCCAACATGGTTCTTGAATTTCAGCTTGTTCTGAGCAATTGTCCTCATGATATACATTCTAACTTCCTCGAGTAGTGTGATAATCAGTTTGGCTCTTGCTTCCTTGATTCTGGCATTGAAGGCTTCACAAGCATTATTACATATGTTGTCACATTTTGGTTTGTTGCTAAAGAAGGCCCAACTCCATGCATCTCTTTGCCATTTGGAAATGTATTCCCATGCTTCCTTGTTAGCTCTTTGAATTTTCATCATTCTTTTAACAATCCCTCTTGAGTACACTACTAGAATTTAGATATTTACTAACACTTTTTATCTAACATTTTTTAAAATGTTAGCTATACTAGTAAAATTATACTTTTAGTAACATTTGTAGAATAAATGTTAAAAAAATATTTTTTTTAAAAGAAAGAAGAAAAATTAGATGTAAATGTTACCAAATGTGTAAAGAAGTAAAAATTACACTAAAGCATTATTTTTTAATCTCTTTCGCGTTCTTTTCTTTACAGTTCACAACCACCGACAAAACCACTCCCAAGTTCCATCGCATCTCCTTCCTCTACACTTCATCTTCTTCCTTGATCTCAATCGCAATCTGAGCATTCTCCAGATTCGGATTCTCCTCTCAATTTTGGTAAGCATGTGCTCTCTTCTTTAACTTTTTTCTATTCACTCAGTTCTTCAATTTCTTATCTATTGCTGATTTCGATTCAGATCTGAATCATGCATAGTAATTTCTCGCCTCTGGTTCATCCTCTCATTGCCTGCACTGTCATTGCGCCGTCTTCTTCTCGCCTGCGCCATCATATTCTCCCTGCGTAGTCATCTTCTCGCCGGTTCCATCGTTTGCTCATCCCTTATCTTCTTGCTCCTTCAATCCTCTTTAATCTTTACTTGATAATTAATCTGTAATTAATTTTGATGTATAATTATTAGTTAATTTAGGTTTTTAATTAGTTATTTAGTAGTTAGGTTTTGAATTTAGGTTTTAATTAAGTTGTTTATTTGAGTTTAGGTTTTAATTATTCTGTTCTTTGCTTTAGGGATTGTTTGGGTGAGCTTTTAAAAAAAGATCTTTTTTCGAGTTATCTTTTTTTAAAAGATTTTATAGAGAAGTAAAAGTAATTTTATGTTTGGATATCTCATGTAAAAAGGTATTTTTATCTATTAATTATGTTTGGGTATAACAATATAAAAGTACTTTTTTGTTCATTTATTACATGAAAAATATCTTTTTTTAAGAAAAAAAAAATCTTTTAAAAAAGATGTAAATTACAGCTTCTCAAAAAAGATCTTTTTTTTTTATTTTACTAGTGCTTTTACTTTTACTACTAGAAATTTGCCAAACACATTAAAAAATAAAAAAGATCTTTTTTCATTGAAAGAAGATCTTTTTTTTAATAAAATAATGGCGCTCAAACATGCACTTACATTGAGCTGAAATCCTGCACATTACTAATATGATTATTGTCGTTTTAATATTTGGATAATGTGGTAGCAATTATGAGTTCAATTAAGGAATGTTCATTTCTATACTTGTTTCTGAAATATCTCCTTGTAAATTTACGTGATATTTTCTGTGTAATTAATCAAATTAAACTTAATTAAACATGCTCAAAATATAGAATATCTAATGAAGATAAATAATGCTTATTACTAGAGTCTGAAGATCAATTTTCTTGAAGATAATAGCTGAGAAGTGGACATGGATTATAGCCTTGCCACGCCACTTAGAAGAAGAAGACATGGAGATAGGTGGTGTGACTTTTCAGTACCAAGAACACAAACTAGAAAGGGAAATGGATCTTTTCTATTTTTTTTGTCACTGGAGAGAATAAAATGTGATCTCTCACCTTTAATTCTACAAGTGAGACCATAAATAAATGAAAGAGAGAGAACAATGAAGAATGAGATTTTCTACTGAATACCATCCAATTTTTTTTCCACTGGAGAGAATCCACTCCCACTAGAAAGTGTATCTAAGTAGTGAAATTAATGGGTGTTAAGACTACTATATCTATATTTATTTATGATGCTTAGTTACAACTCAAGTGTCATGATTACATCTCCAAATGGTTGAATTCCCAAGGACTATATAGCAAGGAAAATCAGTTAGAATCTTACAAACGCTATTTAATGTCAATTTTCTTTTGCTTCTAAAGGAATGCAGCTAGTGCTACCACTTCTTAGTTCTTACAAGAATAATAACTCAAGGGTTATTGTTTAGCACTTCCCTTGGTCCTCTCATGAAAAGTCCTTTTTCAATATGGTTTTTTCCTTTTCTTTTTCTAGATTTAGTGTTATGTTTCTATTATTTTTTCAATTTAGTCTCAGTTCATAATTTATGGAAAATGTTTTATTTGTTTTTTTTGTTATATTTTTTGCAGTTAGGGTGCAAAAATTATTTTTTTATCTTTTAAATTTTAATTTTCAGGTTTTCACATATTATTTGCATTAGATAATGTAATTAACAAGTATGGGCATAAATTAGTGAAGTGCTTGAATAGGCTCCTCTGTATTAGTGATGAACATAAATTGATTCAAGCATTTTATAGGAGACAAGTTACATTATTAGTTGATTTTGTACTCATCATGTATTGCACAGTTTATTATGTTTCACATCAGTGTATAGATTAGCCTCTGAACCAAGCAAATAATTGGTTGACAATGAAATGCAATTTCTTGTACTGAATGTTATATTTGTTAGCTTTGGGGGCAAAGGTAGCACCCAGTATGCCGTTAAGGGATCACACAAAGAATTTCCGCAGGAGCTTCTCCACGAATTGAAACTCATCTGTCAGGTATGAAATCTAAAATTCTCTGATATCTCAGAAATTTGGATCACTGAAAGAAGCACTAAGAAATACTCGAGCTGGTTCTGATTTGCATGGCAGTTAGATGAAATTTTCTTTTTGCTCTTGCTAAAACTTACTGAGATGATTGGTTGTAATATCGTGTTAGAGAATTTTAGGAAAGCAGGCCACCCTTCTGAGTTAATTGGTTGTGTTTAAGAATAATATTTGTTTTTTACTGAAATAATAATAAACTCATATCATTTGCAATTTGGAGCTGCATCTGTGTGACTATCAAGCATTCAGCTTCAGCTTTTCACAATACTTATTTCTGCAGGATAACTTATCACTTGATTATGATGAAAGATACCACCATGGAAAACCACAAAACAGCTTTCATAAGGCTGTTAATATCCCAGATGTTATCGTTTATCCAAGGTGAGACAATCTCTGAATCTGTAGTTGACATTTTTGTTTGCTTCATCATTTGTATCCTCATAGTTCTTGAAATGCTGCCACAATTCAATGTATTAGCTTTGGACATTATTTTCAAGACGCAGTTTCATAAGGCTTAAATATATCTTTTTCACTCTCCTTGTTACTGTTGATTTCAAAGTATGCATCTATTTTATCTATTGTTTTGACTGAAACATATGTAAAAAATACATTTCCACATTATCTAGAAAGGATGTGGATGAGCATAGGGGATGTGTGTGTATGTGTGTGGCAAAATTCAAGGCATACATATAATTGTTCTCTTGCATTGTGCACTTATATGCAGATCTGAAGAAGAAGTTTCCAAGATTGTAAAATCATGTAACGACTATAAGGTTTGAGTTCCTCCCACACACTTTGAGTAGGGAAAATTGATTTCTTATACTATTTGGTTTTTGAAAAAAAAATATTGGGTGCATAAATGTTAATAATATTATAGTACTGAGAAATTGTTAATCATGGTTTACTTATTTTTTCAGGTTCCTATTGTACCTTATGGTGGAGCTACATCAATTGAGGGTCACACCTTATCGCCTCACGGAGGGGTTTGCATTGACATGTCATTAATGAAAGTATGTACATGTTCTGTTATGGTACCTGAATATCCATTCATAACTGTTTCAAATTTCAAGTGGGAACATTATGATTATTAAATATATAGGTCCCTGTCTACTCATGAATTGATGAATATACTTGACTTCATATGTTCCAGAATTCATCAGAAAGTTTATGATGCCCTTATGGGATTTGGATGGCGTATTTAATATATAGTTTTCCTTATCTTTCCTCCCATTTCAGTTCTCTCCACAAACTATTCTGAGGATATCATATCCTTCCTCTTTGCTTTCATCACTTAAGTTGTGATAAAGAAATAAAAGATAAATAAGAAGACAAGGATTCAAACTGAATAAAAAGATACATTGAAATTAAAATAGGAACAAAAAAGATAAGTTGAAATTGAGTACAAAGCGAATCACTCTACTTTCTACCCAATTTCTTGACGCAACAAGAAAGGGACTCCTCAACCTAACTTGTCAACGCCATAGTTTGGAAATTGAATCGAAGGGACTCCTCAACCTTCTATTCTTGTCTACATCATAGTTTGGAAATTGAATTGAAGGGAATCACTCAACTTTTTATCCAATTCCCCGATGCAACAAGAGAGGGACTCCTCAACCTCAATTGTCCACATCATGGTTTCATCACG
Organism: Arachis ipaensis; assembly: GCF_000816755.2. Classification (NCBI taxonomy): domain Eukaryota; kingdom Viridiplantae; phylum Streptophyta; class Magnoliopsida; order Fabales; family Fabaceae; genus Arachis; species Arachis ipaensis. Next base: position 133,544,338 of record NC_029790.2, on the reverse strand, counting down.
AAACCAAAAAGGGGTTTTGAAACCTCTAAACCAAAAAAGGAAGATAATTTTTTTTTTTTTTTTGGTTTTTTTCTTCTTTTTTTTGTTTTTTTTTTTCACTTTATTCTTCTTCTTCTTTTTTTTTTTTAAATAATGAAACACAAACGAAAACAAGAACACAAGAACAAAATGAAAGACGCGACAAATACTGGACTCTTTTTTTTTTATGATAAAAGAAGAACAAATATAGATTAATAAGAATTAATCTAATACCTGAACTCTGATATCAAATGATAAAGAAATAAAAGATAAACAAGAAAATAAGGATTCAAACTGAATAAAAAGATACATTGAAATTAAAATAGAAACAAAAAGATAAGTTAAAATTGAGTACAAAGAGAATCACTCTACTTTCTACCCAATTTCCTGACGCAACAAGAAAGGGACTCCTCAACCTAACATGTCAACGCCATAGTTCGGAAATTGATTCGAAGGGACTCCTCAACCTTCTAACCAATTCCCCGATGCAACAAGAGAAGGACTCCTCAACCTCAATTGTCCACATCATGGTTTCATCACGAAACTAAAAAGGGGTTTTGAAACCTCTAAAAATTCTATGCTACGACTGCAATAGCTAAGGAGGTATTTATAACCTCTTATTAGGTTAAAACAAAGAAAACCCTAAAGCCCATAAACATAAGGCCCAATCTAGTAATTAAATAAACAAAATCAAAATACATTAAATAAAATATTCTAAAAATATAAACTAAAATATCTTCTAAATAACTCTTGAACTCTTCATATCACGAACATTTGAAGCACGTATCAAGTTGCTTCTCTTATGCATTTCTGCATTTCATGATTGTTAATGCAGTTTCAACTGCAGTATCGTTTTAATAATTCGGTTCATCTGTGCAAGTACCACTACTTAGACTCATCATCTACTGCAACATATTTAAACGTGCAGACTATGGTCCATGTGTTCATATAGGTACAGATTGAACATATCCTTTTGGTGTCATACACTGACTACTGGTTCAATATGCAGAGAGTGAAGGCATTACATGTTGATGACATGGATGTCATTGTTGAGCCTGGAATTGGATGGATGGAACTTAATGAGTATTTGGAACCTTATGGTCTATTTTTTCCACTTGATCCAGGTTAGTTGAATATACCATGGTAATTCATTTTGTTTAGGAAATTTGATATCTAAGTATACTTTTCTAAATAATGTTGTTTTACTTGTAACAACAGGTCCTGGTGCAAGCATTGGAGGCATGTGTGCTACACGCTGCTCTGGGTCTTTAGCTGTGAGGTGGTCAACTTTTGTTATATTCATTTTTTCATTTATCACTGGAAAACACATGGTTTAAATGTTTCATCTGTCTGGTTGCCAAAAATGTCGGAGTTCACAAGGTCTAATACTTGGCTCTAAGCTTTTTTGCTTGAGGCATATTGGTTCATTAATCATTAATGATTATTAGACTTGATTTGATGTAATTTATTGGCCAAATGTATGGAATTAATATGCAATATTTTTTTTTTCAGAAAAAACTTTAAAGTTCTTCTATGCTATTAGGCGTGACATGTTATTCTTACTAATTTGCAGATATGGAACTATGCGTGATAATGTGATCAGTCTCAAGGTTTGTTTTAGTCTCAGTTTTTGGTCTCTAATGTATTGATGCGATGATATATTTATTCTGCTGATTGTGTTTTCAGGTAGTTCTTGCCAATGGAGATATTGTGAAGACTGCATCTCGTGCTAGAAAGAGTGCTGCAGGGTTTGTTATATTTGTATCTCTTTAAATATTAAATCAATATCACTTGTAATTCTCTCCCCTTCATGATCATTTTGAGAGCTTACACAAAAGGTATAAGCAAACTTAAAGGCAAAAAATTTGGTATATTTGGAATACAAGACAGTACAGGAGCCTATTCTATACTGTCTTATCACCCACCTCTTTGCTGGCTGCACGTTAAATCAATATATTTTATCTTTGATCAGTTCAGTTTTGTGAAATTTCACTCATTATCCACTCTCAAATAAGATATCATCAGCAAAGATAATGCACACTTAACATTGAATCTACTTATTGAGCTGAACTTTAGTAATGAAAAAATGATGGGCTTCAATGTTGAACCATGATTAAAACCTATGTTGTATCAGAAACTTACACCAGTGTGTCTGAACATTGTCCCTGCTTCATCATAGATGTGCTTGATCATTTAAATGCGTGCTACACAACGTGTTGTTGAGGCAGACAGAAATGGCATGTTTTTTGAGTTATTTTCTTTAAATTATTGTAGGTATGACCTGACCCGTTTGGTGATTGGAAGTGAAGGAACACTTGGTGTTGTTACAGAAGTAACACTAAGACTTCAGAAAATTCCCCAGCATTCAGTGGTAGGTTGATCCTTTCTTTCATTTTTATACCTCTCCTTTTCAGATCCACTGACCCTTTTTACTTTGATCAATTTATGACATCTATATGTTATATTTCATTGTTATTCTATTTTCTTAGTGATCATTAAAACTTGCTGGTTCAACGGTTTCTGGTATCTGTGATGTAAAGTTTTTAATATATATAACTAGCTGAGATGATAATCAGTGCAGCCTGCAAAGTTGATGCGTCAATATTCTGAGCTGCCGCTTCATGTTTATCATCTAAGTTGTATGAAATTACATGGATTACCTATTACCTAACTTATCAAAGTACAGGTTGCCATGTGCAATTTCCCTTCTGTTAAGGATGCAGCAGATGTTGCTATTGCCACTATGATGTCTGGTATACAGGTAGGATTCTGACTTCAAATGTTTTGATATTTCTTGCAGTTTAATTGTGAAAATTCTGTTTATGCTAGTTAGGTGTCAAGAGTTGAGTTATTGGATGAAGTTCAGGTGAAAGCCATCAATGTTGCTAATGGGAAGAATTTCCCTGAATGTCCAACGTTAATGTTTGAATTTATAGGAACAGGTGACTTTATATAGATTTGATTGTTGTTTTATTTTCTTTGTTAGTAATTATTTCACACATTTTCTCAAAAAAAAGAAAAAATCATTTTACACGTCACTTTCCTTTTTAATGGATGTGCCAGATTTTCCCAAATACTGATAATTCCTAACCTACTGATGATATCTTTCAGAGGCATATGCACGTGAGCAAACACAAATTGTTCGGGGAATTGTTTCTAAGCACAATGGATCGGACTTTGTATTCGCGGAAGAACCTGAAGCTAAAAAAGAACTTTGGAAGGTAGTAACTTATTTCTTTTATAGAGAACATTTTTCATTTTATTAATGTATATGATGTTTCATCAAAGACATATCTACTTGTGATGGCATCTTACAATCTTTTGAAGTTAGTGAGATCCCTTCCCCGATTCATAGTTTTCAATCTATCTTGTTCCTTGAGATGTGTTAAAAGTTATCTAATTAATTGTACATTTAAGTCAATTCCTTGTTCCTGTGCAGGTAAGGAAGGAGGCACTTTGGGCTTGTTTTGCAATGGAACCTAATATGGAGGCAATGATTTCGGTGAGTTACTATGAAATATTTATTTTGATTTCTATATAGTTGGGTTATAATTAAATTTATAGGAGGGTTTCTATTTTGTTGTTATACCTTTTCAATTTATAGGAAGCAAGTAAGCAGCTTCTTCAAGCACTTACAAAAACATTTTGATTTGACTTAATATAAAGATAATATACCAAATGTGGATCTAGAATGCAATGTGCTTAATTTTTTTTCAAGACTTTTATTTTGTGTATTTTATTGTTTCAATTTTAATTTCTGCAGGATGTATGTGTTCCCTTATCTCACCTTGCTGATTTAATTTCAAGGTCTAAAAAGGAGTTGGATGCATCACCACTGGTTTGGTATGTCTGATCAATGTTATGTGATTCTGGATGATGAAGTTGATGATGATAGATGATCAAATAGATTGATGCTCAATGCGTGTACCTGTTGTCTCTTGCCAGCACGGTAATTGCTCATGCTGGGGACGGTAATTTCCACACGGTAATTCTCTTTGACCCTAGCCGAGAAGAACATCGGAAGGAGGCAGAGAGACTCAACAGCTTTATGGTTCATGCTGCTTTGTCATTGGAAGGTATTCATAAAACATAATAACTTGTTGACACATTCTATTGCATCATTAGTATCATGTATGAGGTGCCTTTTGGTATTCACTATATTGTTTGCTCGAATTTCTTCACCATGACATTGGCAAACCAGTAACTTTTTGTAAATTTTGATTATGATGCTTCTAACCAGGAACTTGTACCGGTGAACATGGTGTTGGAACTGGGAAAATGAAGGTACTGGAATGTTAGTTACTCATGAAACTACCAACATCACATAAGCTAACATTAACAAATGTTAAAGCTTATGGATATGTTATGTTAGTCATAATTTACATGCGAAGATTGGCAAGGAACAAACTTCTTTTATTGTTAATTAGATGGTCATGGTACTTTGTTTTCAAGTATGTTATGCCTTATTTTGAATTTATGAGTTCAGCTCTAGAATAACAAAATCTCATGCTTCCCCACTTTTTTTTTTCCTTTTTTGACCAGTACCTTGAAGAAGAACTGGGAGTGGAAGCATTAAGGACAATGAAGAAAATAAAACAAGTGTTAGATCCCAACAATATCATGAATCCCGGAAAGCTCATCCCTCCCCATGTTTGCTTGTAATGATATATCATCATTCACTCCAAGTATGTTCTTCTCAAATTCCATATCTGTAGAATTCGCTTTTGTACCATATAAGGGCTTTAGTTTACTCTATTGTTTTGTTCATAAGAAATGCTTCATAGGCCATTTGATTTTGTGGTCTTATGTTTCTCCTTTGTCTCAGGAATTTCTGTATATCTACTTTTCAAGTGAGAAAAATAAACATGAAGTTAAGAGCTTCTCTTATTTTGGGAATTTTTTTTGGTCCTTAATGTTAATTACGCCCAACTAAATTGGGTTGAATGAGCTTTAATATGATATTAGAATTGAGAAATAGCCAAAGTAGTGTAATTTTTTATTTGTTAGTGATTAGTGAATACATCTAGAAAAGAATGAAAAGAAATTAAAACAAATATACACTACATACTATAAAGACTTAATTAGATAAAGAAGTAATTTTTAATTAGACATCATTGGTTAATTTTTTTACTCTCAAATTAGTTTTTTCTTAACCTTCACTCCTTGGAGAGTTTAAGATTTATATGATTAGGATTTAGAATTTAAGATTTAAAGTTTATAATTTAAGATTTAGATTTTAGAATTGAGAGTAAAAGAAATGTTTGGTATTAGTAATATTTTTTCAACGTATAGCTTGTCAAGAATGTGATTCATATAGACATTAGGTTGATCAATAATATTTAATGTTATGACTTGTTTAGTCAGTGATGGAGCTTGAAATAAAATTTTGGGGGCCACATAGAAGATAATTGTCAATATACTTTTGATATGGATCCCATTTAAAATAAGTTCGCCTAATCTCATCTTTCTTATTTGAGTGATATTGTCAAATTTGAAGCCGTTTTTTAAGGTCTCGTTCCAACGAATTAAGGTTAAACTCATCAGATGCAACTCTTTGAACTTTTGAAGGTTATATCTTCTTTCTTCGTGATTTATTAAAGTAGAAGAACTATCTACAGGTGTTGATATTGTAAAAATTATGTGTTGTCTTTCTTGAATATTAGCCTTCCTCTTAAAAATGCATCAATTCTTTGATTTAAATACCTAATTTTTTATATTTGAACTCAAAGGTAGAGGGAGTATTACTTATTGAATAGAGAGCTACGAAATAATATACTCAGTTCAATCCAAATCCAACATGTTTTGAATGTTTAAAACTAAAAATTATTGTGCAATAAAAACAAGAGATGAAGATTGAACTTTGGTATTTTAAGTCATAATAAAGGATTTGAGCCAATTGAACTATTTTTTATTTTTTGAAAAAATATTACTAATTTTTTTAATAAAAGTATGGGACATGGCCCTTCTTGTCTCAACTAAGCTCCGTCCCTGTGTTTACTGTTTAGTCATTAGGTTGACAATGAAGATTAATAAAACTGTCGGTTACAAGTTGAAAAATAAAAATGAATGATAATTAGGGTTGGGTTATAATTCTTATTAACGAATCAAGGGTAATTTTTAAAAAGTTGTTGAAATTAGTTGAAAAATAGTTGATTCTTTAGTTAAATTCTTGAAATTTTTATTCTATTTAAATACTTGATTATAGATATTTTTTAAAACTATATAGATCTAATTAAAGATTAGGTAAAACTATAAAAGAGAAAGTCTAAGACTCAGTATTTTTATTAAAATTTAACTAATATTTAACTAGCAAAAAAGAGTATAATTTCACATAATTAGATGTAATTTCACATTATTAAAAATACTAATAATAACTAATTAATAATTATAAATCACAAAATATACTAACTCTCTAATACTACTGACTATAGAAACTTACGAATAAATTAACACCAATATATAAATAAAGATAATACTTTAGTTGTGGCTACTTCTGAGTTTATACATTTGTCGTGACTAATTACTTTGAGACCATGAAGTGTGGATAAGATTAGGAATTAAGATACTAAATTACTAACACAAGGTAGCTTAAAATTATAAACAATGGCGTAGGTAAACCAACTAATTAATAACTCGTTCATTTTTATTGTTTTCTTCAACAATGAATGATGAGTAGTTAATATGCATGTAAATTAATCTGTTGCCATATCATGACACACAAGACGATTCTATAAAGTTAACGAGGAATTAGCCACTTGCACAATTTTATTAATTAAGGAGACAAGCATGAACTACAAATTGATTCTTAGAATAATCCGTTAGGTAGCGTTTGGTGGAGAGACGAGAGATAGAGACTGAGAGACAGTGATTGAAATAAATCTCAGTATTCTGTTTGGTGCAAAATGGGAGATAGGAATTAAAACAAGAATGAAACTCTAATTTAATTTGCACAAAGGGTAAAATTAGAATTAATTAATTGAAATGAAAGTATTTTAGGTATAAAATGTTATTAAAGTTTCAGTCTCCATCTCTAAAAATTTCAGTCCTCTGTCTCTACTTTTTGAAGGTACTAAAATACTAAAATTTTAGAGATAGAGACAAAAATTTTAGTACCAGTCTCTGAACTAACAAACACGATACTAAATCTCAGTCTCTCAGTCTCTCAGTCTCTGTCTCAATACCTTAAAACAAATGCTACCTAATGCGCTCTCTCTCTCTCTTGTAATAAAATGCATGTGTTGTAATTCTCAATGCAAGTTGTGTCTAGATCCATTAACGTTGCATCACATTCACATTGGTTAGTAATCTAAATTCTAATACAGCTACTATATATGGTTGGTTAATTTAACTAGCCCAAAATTCAAGGGCTAAATTATCCGGTGACAATTATATATATGAAAATTTCGATTTTAAATTAATTATCCTTAAAGAAAAAAAAATTATTAGTAAATTATGGACTCATTATGTCCTTCTATCAATTCATTACATAAAACTTAACCGTTGTACTTATATATACTATTAATTACTGTGACGTCTCTATTTAAAAGAACGTTACGTAAATAACAATTTTTGGAACAAAATTTTTTTTTTTTGGATAAAAATCATAATAAATAAAGAACCGTTGATAAAGATTATATAAAAACTTAAAAAATAATAAATACTTACTATTCAAAACTACATTATTTCTATATTTATGTGCCAGCAACAAGATATACACTTGCGTAAATAACAAAATCATAAATATACATATTCATCATTTATTATTATAAAAGACCTAGTTAATATTCTTTTATTTCACTCTACTCTAGATTTAATTGTATACACACATAACACGGACGCGAAATAAATTTCGTTGTGTATTTTATTTGAACTCGAACGCATATTATAATGCTTGAATTAAAATGTAATTAATTATCATATTGCGTTACTTCTACTGATCTTATAGTAATATATAAAACTAGTAAAATAGTTGCATAATTTTAAAGTACAATTAATTAGTTTATTAAACCTTTATTTTTGTCCAAACTACAATTTCGATTGATTAAAATTATTATTATTATTTCATATATGAAAACGTATA
>NC_029790.2:133533420-133535942 GCF_000816755.2 Arachis ipaensis | reverse complement strand
GTTATGTGGTTAAATTTACCTGCCATCTTTTATTCACAAATCCAATAACGACCTTCAATTAATTAATTAGTTATTGAATGACATAGCTTTTAGCGGCAGATCATGTTGGGCAACATATATTGGACTAATCAGGATCTTTTCTATTTTATCCTTCTTTTTTTTTTTCCTGTCCAATTCCACACATACATGGAACATGATTCTTCCACTTTTCTAAGACAAATTCCCTACGATAAAAAATTAAAATTAAAAAGAAAAAGGATCTTAGACTACAATATCGATAGGACAAAACAGGATCCAGCCGACCCCTATCCTCCTTTTTCTTTTTTCAAAAATAAATAAATGTTGTTAATTGAAGTTTAGTGAACTCACTTGTACACCAAAATATGTTGGAAGAAAAAGATAACACTATTGTTATTGTGGCTCAGATGCCTCATTGACCCCTTATGCATTGACATGTGGATTGTGCTTGTCTTCTTCTTGGTCCATAACCATAAGTCACATTGAATCTTTATGCCTATCATCCCATGTTATGTTTGGTTAATTTTGAAAATAGGTTACAAGTCTAGAGAAAAACAAATACAGAAAAAATATGTTTAACTATTATTATTATATCCTATCACTAAAAACAAACGTAGCCTAAGGCTGCCGTTGAATCAAGACGAGACAAAAATAAAAGTTGAAGAAAGTAGGTTTGAGACAAAATTTAAACATGTAAATTGCATATATATCAAGTTGGTTTTTTTAGTATGCTTTATCTTTTTGTTTTTCCACGGTATCTCTCCATCCGAAAAGTTAAAGACTAATTCGTCACGCATTGGAATTTTATTTAAGAGTTTATCGTTGGTTAATAAATTAATCCGCAGATATCGAACCCAATCTAACCCGGTCGAGTAGGGTTGTCAACCGATTCGTAGCGAATAGGGTAGAGTACGGGTTGTGTCTCAACCCTACCCGATTAACCCGTACTCTATATATGTATATGTTATATATTTATATAAAAATATATTTCAAGTGGATGTTGAACCAAAAACTTCTCAATAAATGCAACAGATTCTTACCCATTAAAAGAAGATCATTAATTGATAATTTGATACTTTTTTATCTAAGTTTTATAATAATGTTTCATCTTTTTTGTAACCCGCAGGTAAGATACTCGCAGGTTAAAAACTAGTAGGGTTAAAGTTAATATATTCTCAACTCGCAAATAAGATAAGGTTGAATTTATATAAAAATTTCAACCCATAAATAGTGTTAGAATTAGATCCAAACCTTACCCAACCATGTTCATTACCACTTCTACCACACACTTACTTAATCTAACTATACTGTGTAGTTATGCTTACAAGCAAGTTACATGTGCCTTCTCATTTATGGGTAGAATTATTTTGATTGAATATTTTTTATTAGAAGTAAATTATACTAAAAGTATTTTTAATGATTAATAATATGTTAATAATTATAAAAAAGAATGCCAAAAAATATTTAACTTTTTACAGTCAATATTAATATATCAGGAAGAAAAAATAATTCTTTGACAACACTTTTATTAATACTTTTTGGATTAATGTCAAAATCATCATTAAAAGATATAAATATAAATATGGAGTGAATTAGTTATTTTATCAGTTAGATAATAACATATAGTATAATTATTTTACCCCATATCATCATTTAATTAGTAGAATGACCAATTTAATTTATTATAGTATTTTTTAAGAATTAATTTAAAGTATTTGATCTTTTAAGGATTCAATTGACCAAAACTATTTTGTTAAATAAACCATATTTTTTTTTACCATTATTAATGGTAAGTTAAGTATATAAAAAATTGTAAATAACTTTTTAATAACCATAAAAAATATTCTTCTTACAATAAAACTTAACACCATCTTTACACAAGTAATTGGTTAGATTAACTTTTTGAATCTTGATGTAAAGTGATGCAAATATCCTTAATTTGAAGATAGGATGATTTATTATTGTGCCTATGTAATAAGTCATGGCAATAATAAATGCCACTTAAAGATATACTAATTAATTAAATGGCTTATTTCATTAATTAATTATTGTACGTTGGTAGTAGTGAGATCATTAGGATAAGCTATTTTCATGGCTACTACAGCAGCCACTAACAATAGCAATATTATTATTAGTATCACCATAAAAAATGGAACATACCTACATGGATCCAACTCCAAGCTTCAAAGCACCAATCACTATCTCTTTTAGTGTTTCTATCTGATCTAGCTAGTTCTAATTCTCTATTTTGGTTGAATCATCCTCACAATAATTCATGGATACATATATTATTCCAGTCCCATTTTAGTAGCAAATCATGACTGGATTTATTTTAATTGAGATTGTTATCTCTTCAATATATTTGTAAGTAGTAGTATTCATTATTCAACACTTCTTTTTTTCAAAAAATGTAATTATTATAAATACTTTAAGTAAGGTATCAGTTGTAATTATTATATTCATAAGATCATGCATGATATTTAATTTTATTATCATTTCTGTAA
>NC_029790.2:133530465-133533366 GCF_000816755.2 Arachis ipaensis | reverse complement strand
TATAAAAGTACGACTATATATAATAATATAGTAGTAGTATTAAGATTTAATGTAGAAATTAAGAATTAATTACCAAAGAAAAAATATGAGGAAATTAAAAGAATAATAACTAAACAAAAGTAGAATAACACAGCACAACACGGTTTGTCGTAAGAAAATTCCAATAACAAAACTTAGGAACTAGTTTAATTTCACACCTTTTTTCTAATATTGTTTTATATGCAAAAGCAAAAATCAAATCATAAAAGTTGTGGTCAATGTCAAGGAATATATATTTATTCAATCTTCTTAGCGGACAAACTGTAAATATATCCAAATAATGAGGCACTATCGTCTATCATTATCTTTTGGCAATTTATTAACTTAATTAAATTATATATACTTATTCTATGATTTCAAACCAATCTTAATTACATTTTGAATGAATCACGAGCAAATTCAGATAGTGTCTGACCTGTAGAGTATACAATAAATGTGTATATCGATTACGCAGCCACTTTAATTTGTTGATAAATTCTATACTATGATTTTGAATATTTACTTAAGGTGTTTGTTATATTGTTAAAAAAATTGGTAATTAATTGTAAAAAAAAATAAATAAATAGTATTTAATTTAAAAATATAAAAATTAATAAATTTTAATTATAAAAAAATTAAATAACTAATTTTTTTAGTCAATTTTTTAAAAAATTAGCTAACTTTATAACAAAAAAAAATATTTGAAACTTAATAAAAAAATCTAAAATTATTAAAAAATAACCTTCAAAATCTAAAAAAAATATTTAAAATCATTAAGAAAGAACATCTGAATTTGTCAGAAACTATTGTATGCTAGAGGCAAGAACAACATATTCGATTGCGAGTGATGCTTTTTGTGCCACAGCAACGACTGTTGTTTTGGCGATAAACAACAACGCATTCAGAAACTATTGTATGCTAGAGGCAAGAACAACATATTCGATTGCGAGGGATGCTTTTTGTGCCACAGCAACGACTGTTGTTTTGGCGATAAACAGCAACGCTAGACGAGAAAAAAAATCAACTTAAAAAAATATTTAAAGTTATTAAAAAAATTTAAAATTTAACAAAAAAAATTCAAAAACTAATAACAAAGAACATCTAAAATTATTTTAAAATAGAACAATTCAAAATCTAATAAAAAGTAACATCTAAAACCTAACAAAAAAATATGTAAAACATAATAAAAAGATAATCTTCAAACAAAGAAAAAGATACTTTGACAATGACGCTGTGACAAAAGTCACTCTCACAAAAGTAAAAAAAAAAAGTTTTTAGATAATAATAATAATTAGACTATGTTGTTTACTTTTACCTTAGTTACTTAACGTAATTGATAAAAAATAAATTGGATAAAAATTTGACATTAATTGATAGATAATGTAAAATTAGTCATACCCGAAATAAATAGCAAGTGTGCATGTATAATTCACAAAATTTGAAGGAGGGCGATTTTTTTGACAAAAATAATTAACTAAAAAGATAAAGTATACAAAAAATTAATGTATATGATATTTCATCACGGTAGAATCTTTAAAAAGTTATGTATTTTTTCTTCACTATATAACACATAACTAATTGAAATTAGAATGTCTGAAAAAATAAATAACTATTCCTATATAATACCAGCATCATCACCACATACATAGAAACGTGGATCTAAGACAAACACACAGTCCCCTGAAATTGACAGCCATATTGCATGGTCATACTCACACATCATATTAACTAGTTTACCAACGTATATAATAAAAAGTTTTCACTAATTATGTTCATGACGAACGAATATTCAACAAATTAAGTAATTAAATATATAATATGACGAACGAGTATCCAACAAATTAAGTAATTAAATATATAATATGACGAACGAGTATCCAAACTAAGGTCCATATTCAAAGCGAAGAAGAATAAAAATAAAGGAAATAAATTAACCAATAGCCATGTGCCACCAAAACTCAATAATAATACACTGAAATTATCAAATTGCCCTTAACATGGCATGGTAATAACAACACAATGCCCTACCTCAGATCCATTCTAGCTCTATAAATACCTGCCTCCTTGGTGGTTGCGGCAAGACCAGTGTTATAGGTATCAGACTCGAACCGGCAATTGATCTGGTAAAAATAATTAACATTATGGGTTCTCTTCCGAACATAGTAGAGGACTGCATGGGGTTCCTCAAACTCTACAGTGACGGTTCCATTTTTCGATCCAACGACATTAAATTCCACGAAACTCCAATCGAAGACGACACCGTTTCATTTAAAGACTGTCTTTACGACAAAAAGTTTAACCTCTTTCTCCGCCTCTACAAGCCTCAGTCCAACAACAACGTTGTTAGAAATTCGAAGCTGCCTGTGGTGATGTTCTTCCGAGGTGGAGGCTTCTGTTTTGGGTCACGCACGTGGCCGCACGTGCACAACTGCTGCATGCGCCTCGCATCGGGGCTAAAGGCGGTGGTGGTCACGCCGGATTACAGGCTGGCGCCGGAGCACCGGCTACCTGCGGCGGTGGAGGACGCCGTGGAGGCGGTGAGGTGGCTGCAAAAGCAGGCCCTGAGTGTTTGTGGCGATGCATGGCTGAGTAACGGTGACGTTGACTTTGACCGCGTTTTTATAGTGGGTGACTCGAGTGGCGGGAACATTGCGCACCACCTAGCGGTTCGGTTCAGACCCGGTTCGAAGGAGATTAAACCGATTCGAGTACGAGGTTACGTGCTGTTGGCGCCATTTTTTGGCGGGGTTGTTCGGACCAAGTCCGAGGAGGGTCCATCGGAGCACATGCTCACTCTTGACTTACTTGACAGGTCACTCTCTCACTCAAATTTATCATGTTTTTTTATTAGTTTAAATTAAATTAAAAAATAAATTTTTATAT
>NC_029790.2:133529573-133530247 GCF_000816755.2 Arachis ipaensis | reverse complement strand
TATTATAGAATATTTTATATACCTTGAGTGTGAAGACAGTGAATTATTTTATAATCTATTGATAATATCAATATTATATTTCAATTTGGTGTTAAATTATATATTATATCGTTTTGGTAATAACTACTATTTTTTATTGTAAACTTTAACTAACACACAACCCAAAATTCATACAAGTAATAAGTAGCATTATATTGTTTTGAATGTAAATACTCAATATGGCAGAGTTATTCATGGACATGCAATTATTTGTCTATATTGTTAGGGTTAAATGTGGGTTTTCCAAATTAGGTTTCAGATGAGCACTTTAAGAATATAGGAACTTGGAAGCTAAGTGGTTCCACTCCTTGTGGAGAAATTCGCTTTTACCATTAGTGAATATGGTTTTGAATAATAATGAAACTAATATAATTATATAATCCACTCAATTCATTAGTTTTGGACTCCTTGTAGGGTATATATAGTGATATGTGATCTTAAATAAATTTGGTGTTCCACTTAATTAATTATCAAATGTTTTCCACGTCCAATATTTAGGCAGCTAGATTTATACTTAAGACTATTTACGAAAATAAATTCTCTGAATTGTTTTATAAAATATAATTTTTATTATATATTTTTTAAGTAAGACAAAAAAATATATAAAAAAAATATTGAATAATAAAAAATTACAC
>NC_029790.2:133529302-133529556 GCF_000816755.2 Arachis ipaensis | reverse complement strand
AAATCTTGTACGAGAATATTCATTTTATTAGGTTTCAGATTTTCGTATTAATCTTTACTTTTATAAAAATTTTAATTAATGATTACATTAAAATGCAAGTTCTGTAACTTTTGTTACCTAATTACATGTAAAATAATGATTTCAAAACGTTGTTACCTACCTTGACCTTGACTCTAACAGGTCAACTCATCATCTCACTGTTTCAATTTCTATATGCTTGATAAAAATAGTGAATATTCATATACAGTAATTTT
>NC_029790.2:133527401-133528038 GCF_000816755.2 Arachis ipaensis | reverse complement strand
TCATATACAGTAATTTTAATATAAAATTAATAATTAAAAATTATTAGATAATAATTTAATTAAATATATTAAATTATTTAATTATTTTCAACAAATAATTTTACATATATAAATTTTTACTGAATTTTTATCGATAAAGAAACTGAAAGAAACTGCGTAATAATTGCACTTGAGATGTGATGAGTGAATCAAAATGGCAATGATTGCTTGAAAGGCCAAAATTCACGGACATGAATCATAGAAATTAAAGTGATTAGTGATAACATTTGGGCAGTGCCTATCGCACCCTTTTAAATGTTATACGGCTAGTGGTGCCATTGTGCCTCGTGAATAATTCCAAATCAAAAGAAACTTGTCTATCACATTGTGGAGAAGAAGAGAAACGTCATTTTCAAAACCTTTTTCTTTTATATTTTAGGCTTTCATTTTTTATTCATTTTTCATTAGTGAGGTTTCCATTACTTTTGGGGTTACAGTCCAATTAGAAATTACAATGTCATCCAGAGAAAAAGTGGTAAAAAAAAGGACAGAAAATAAAGCATAGAACATTAACTTTTAATTAATTAATATTAATTAATTTTTTAATTATAAAATTTTTATTTTTAGAGAATTTAAAATTTATAATGTAAAATTTACT
>NC_029790.2:133526220-133527133 GCF_000816755.2 Arachis ipaensis | reverse complement strand
TTAAAGTGAGAAAAAAAAAGGACTTCAATTAAAATGTTTTGGAAGGATTTATGTTTCATTATTAATTTATATATATTATATAATACTAAAAGAAAAGTTATACTATTAACACTATTTTAATTTACTAAGAAACTGCTAATCAAATTTTAGTGTGGGCAAAATTGGTATAGCTTGAAATATTCTTATTTAGAAAGTACTATATATGGATATTATTACCATACGTGATGAGTCATTATTGTTATTCATACAATAAAAGCTTTAATTATATTTCTTCGAACTGATTTTGTTTTTTTTAATTAGAGTAATTATTTAATTAAATCGTATAAAAAATGAGATTATATATTTTCTATATACTTTATTAAATTTTAAAGGTATGAAAGTCATTATTTCATTATTTCCTTACAAACGAAATAATCCAATAAGCCATCATCAGCAAAAACTTTAGATTCCATTCTTAAATAACAAAATCCATTAGAAGGTTTCCCACTTTGTAGAGAGGATATACCTAATCCAACATATAGCATATAATTGTACGTAGTTTAATTTTTTATTCCGAACCTTATCCAATATGCTTCAAATAAATTCTAATATTATAAAGCTTACATATATAATATATTCTATATAGAAAGTGACAATGAAATCTAAAGTTAGCAATATAGATCACGGTGATTTTGGAAGAAAAAACAATCAAGTTATATTATTCTGACACTAAGAGTAGTAAAACTGTACAATAACTGAAAATCAGAAGAAAATAAAATGTCTAGTGCTGTACACATATATCTTTTAGATTAACTTTTCTTCTATTCAATTATGTAACTTTATATAAAAAAATAAAATTAATTTTCGTCCACGACTTAAATAATAATTATTTAAAATAAATATAATAATTAGATAATAATATAAATTTATTTGT
>NC_029790.2:133525401-133526124 GCF_000816755.2 Arachis ipaensis | reverse complement strand
GTGTTATGATGAGTCATCAGATGTATTAAAGTGATAATGATAGTGTTGATAATTTTTTACTCAATAATTAAAAACAGATTTTGGAGGCTTTCGCTGCCTGTTGGAGAGAACAGAGACCATCCATTTGCAAATCCATTTGGAGTTTGTGGAAATAATCTTAGAGAATTGAAGCTTGATCCTATGCTTGTTATGGTTGGTGGTAATGAATTGCTTAAGGATAGGGCACAAGATTATGCAAACAAGTTAAAAGAATCCGGGAAGAACATTGAATATGTTGAGTTTGAAGGGTGCCAACATGGTTTTTTCACTCATCATTCGTACTCTCAAGTGGCAAATCAAGTCATCCAAATCCTTACAAGATTCATGTTTCAACTCAATTAATTTCTAGTTAGAACAAGAAATTAATTTATTGAAGACAGGCCTCAAAAGAAGAAACAAAATAAATAATTAATAATCAAACAAAGGCACCTAATATATAAGCCATAATATTTGTAGTTTTTTAGTACATAAAGTACGTAGTTTATATATCACTTTCATGGGCATATCATGGTATATAGGTTATTGATCAAGCTTATTAAGGTAGTTTGTGGGAATGAATTATGTCAATTGTATTGGTATGCATATTGACCTTTAATTTCTTAAATAAATGGAGAAATATTGGAGTACTAATATTATTTTTTGTTAAGCTAATGTTTTTTATTAGAATTTTATTTTTATACTATT
>NC_029790.2:133524842-133525132 GCF_000816755.2 Arachis ipaensis | reverse complement strand
AAATAATAATATATACTATATCTAAATTTATTTCAAGAATATATATTAAGAATAAGACTGAACAAGCTGACACGTGATAGTATTTAAGTGTGTTCAAGTGTATCCAAAAAAAATTTTTATTTTTTAGCAAGATACGCTCAACAGCAAAAACGACAACTCAATTAAGTGTCCATACTTCATTAACTATTCTTATAATTTATTAGGCTAATTTGGCACTACTCTATGAAGTACTATACATGCAATGATAATTTATTATTCTTCTTGTTTTTTATTTTTAATTTATCTTATAC
>NC_029790.2:133524037-133524815 GCF_000816755.2 Arachis ipaensis | reverse complement strand
GAATATTTAATTTGACTCTTTAATATTTTGATAAATTTAGCTTGTAAATTTTAAAAATTATAGTTGACTTGATTTTGAATTTATTAACCAAGTTGAGTTTAATTTTGGGTAATTTAGCTCATTAGTTCATTAACTTATGAGTTGTAGCATATATATATATATATATAGGGATCAGATTGTGGAAGTAAGTAGGAATCTTGAAGCTTAAGGTCATTCATGTCTGTACAAAATTAGAAGCAATGAAGCATCACATAGTGCACAAAGCTGACGAATAACAGCAATAACATCAGTTTCTTTATTCTATTCAAAACTTAGTGATGAGGGGAAAAAAATATCTTGTATCTAAATAAGTTCCACTACTGGACACTGCTGTATGCCTATATATATTATTTTTGTTTATCCTTCTCTGTTTTGTTATAATTATGTGATTAGTTTAACTGTTAATAAAAGAATAACAAATATAATTATACATGTATGTACTCTAAAAATATTTATTAAAAATACCATACAAATTTATTAAAAATAAATTATTAAAAGGACAAGCTAAGTTTTATTAGTATTTTCAATAATGCATTAAAAACTCCCAAAGATTTTATTATTATCTTCTTATCAACAACCAAATTATACAACAGTTTTTTTTTGAGTCTACTCTTTGATAATACAAATATATTAAGTAAAAATTCATGTTTTTTATTTAAAATTAGTAGTTAAAAATTATTAAATAATAATTTAATTAAATATATTAAATTATTTAATAATTTTCAATTTTTAATTTCAT